>NC_067121.1:664479-757884 GCF_021347895.1 Acanthochromis polyacanthus | reverse complement strand
AGTCAGTATCCACATCTCCCTCTACACCAGAATCGGAATAATAGTCTGAATCTGAATCTGATTCTGAGGTGTACGGTGGGGGGATGAGACTTATGTGAGGCTCTGGAGGGTAATGCAGTGAGCCAGAGGTGGACGGCTGGGGGCTGGTGCTCCTTTCTGGCTGGGCAGCGTGTTCCTGTGACAGATAACTTGAGGTCAAACACTGTTGTCTAAAAATGCTGACTGACTGGTGATTTCATTTGGTCATTTGTTGTATTTATTACAGTTACGGTAAGCTATCCTCACGGGAGGCAGCCGTCTGTGAAAACACATTTCAGCAGAGTGTTTAGGACGACTGACCTCCGGCCGGGATGGTTCCTCGCCTCCATGCTGAGAGCCAGAGGGGGTGCAGGACCACTTGGCTGGAGGCTCCTGGTGGGCTGCTGTCTCGCTTTCACTGGTTTGAAAGTTGAGAGAGGAAGAAAGGGAGAAATTGGAAGAAATTTGTCATTTCATTTCATGCACAAAAAGGTTTGTTTGTCAAAAAAAATGTATACATTAAATGAATTAGATTAAAATGAAAAAGATATTCCACAAATCTGTTACATTACGAAATTCAATCCAAATATAATAGCAATGCATTCCATGTTTTACTATTTAAACCTATTTAATAGTCAGCAAAAACTTGTGCATATTTCTTGAAATAATTAAGAATTCCATCCATCTATGCATAATCTATAAACTACTCAATCCTCTGTTGGATCGTGGGAGGCTGGAGCCTATCTCAGCTGACTCAGGGCAAGGGTTCGCCCTGGACAGGTCAGCAGTCTGTCTCAGAGCTACAGAGGGAGACAGTTGATAAGAACAATATGTTAATTTTCAAAACAACAACCTTCAGTACCATTAAAACAACCCTGAAACATAACAACATCCAAATGACATCATTACACAATCCGTATGTGGGGAGCAAATGCTCAGATCAAACCATGACAGCAGGTGATGATTTCACACTTTTTACAACTCTGTTATTAAACATGATGTAGAAAAAAAGCATGACTGTGATTATTGATCATTAGGATGTTGAGTTAAAAGGGTAAATCTGTTATAAACTGATTACCCAGTTCATATACATATACAACTACTTTTATCTGAGTAAAACGGTGAGAAAGAAGTCTTCTCTTTTGTGGCTGTCCTTAGGCGATGTCTCTGCATTGTTTGATCTGCCCTGTGCCCTAAATTTGAACCAATCCATTTTTTTAGCTGTTCAAAAAGCTTTACATCACCAATTCAAATAATAAAATGCAATTCTTTACTTGTCAGAAAGTGACTGTAGTCCTACATTCTGAGTGAACTGTGATGAATGTTGCAAACTAACTTAAAACTTTAACTGTCTGTAGTTCTGTTTTGATGGATGTTAAATTTTCACTCAACGCCACCAGGAACTGGGTCTTTAAAATAATCGCCGTCTCGTTACAGAGTGAAAGTAACAGTTCCTCCTTAAGGTCAGAGATTGCAGCATCTGAGAGCCTCTTCAAAAGAAGACGTAGTTGATTAAGATGTTCTGGAGGCAGGACCAGAAAGACCACGACCAAGCAGCCTGGAGATTACAGTGCCTGTATAACCAGAGTGGCGACATGACGGATCCAAAAAATTTTGGTCACGTGATCTATGGCGCCATTTTGTTTCCAATTCAAGTACGGCCGGGTTTTCCTGTTAACGTTGTTTACAGCGCAGAGAGTAATTTTAGGTCCTTTGTCGCTTCTTAAATACCTGAAAAATGACGGCTGTTGTGGCCTTTGGGTGCACAAATCGATCGAGAAGGGATTCCACATGTTTAGATTTCCCAGTATAGTGAAAGAAGGAAACATGGGGGAAAATAAAGTCCGGAGAGTGGGATGGAAACCGACTTCATCATGGTTTTTGTGCCAGGTTAGTCCCATGTATGTACTTTCATGTTATGATGTATGGGTGAATGAACGATAGAAAAGTTTTTATGTGATTTCAGGCAGTTGTGGTTATTTTGACTTTGACCATTTTCATGCATGAAATACGGGCCGCTGAAGTTTAACGTTAAACTTCAGCGGCCCGTATGTGCAAACGTATTTTACTAAAATGACCGAAGCTGCAAACTCGATGATAGAAACATTATACACCCATGGAAAGCTTAGATTCTCATGAATCCACCGGTAATAAACCACTTTCAGATGTGATTACCACAGCGGATAATATAAACACATTTGTCCAACAAACAGCAATAACGTAAACAGCACAACTCACCTTGAAGGCTCAAAACTAGTCACAGATGAAATATTCCACAAAAAATGGTCATAATCCAACCTTGGACATCCAGACAAAACAAGCCAGTAAAATATTTTGTCCAAAACATGTCTTGAAATCAGTAAGCAATCCACAAATGGCTAGTTTTCGTGAATGTGCACCTCGTGCTGCGAGTCCCATATTGAGTGAATGGAAACAAAATGGCGTCAAATCCCCAGTTGTCGCCACTCTGGTTATACAGGCGCTCGACTGGAGATCTTAGGCAGCGTCTCCCTCAGTTGGGTGTCAACGGAGTTCACAGTCAGGTCTGTGGTATCCTGTCAAAAACAAAACAGAAGAAAATTTAGATTATAATCAACATGTAACCAAAGCACTCTGTGTATAACGCCATAGTATAGGATGTAGTTCAGAAATGTCAAATTATAGTATGCTTTTCAAGAATGACATCGTATGGCCTGTAGTTCATAGTATAGCATGTATGCAAAAAAAAAAAAACAGATTATTATGTGGTTCAAAAAGAGCAAAATGATAGGATGTTGCCTAAAATTGTCATGTATGATATGTGGTTCAAAAAATGTCATAGTGGCAGTATGTTGTCAAAATAGTGTGTCATTCAAGAAACATCAGAGTATAATATGTCATCTAAAAAATGCCATAGAATAATAGTTCATTGCACAAGTAAAAGTATAGTCATTTTTAAAACTATTCAAATTCTTATATGTTGCTAAAAAAACAAAACAAAAAACTAAAATAAAAAAAAGTCATAGTAATATGTCAATTTAAAAAGCCTATAGTATAGCATGTAGCTCTAAAAACATCATAGTATAGCCTTTGGTCCAGAAAACGTTGTTCTGTCCCGGCTGTCTGAAGTAGGTGAGGAGTGACACAAAAACAGGACAAAGGCTGGTTTCCAGGGGGTTCGACAGCTATTTATTTGAAAGAGTAAGTTTACAACAGTCAATGTGAAACCTGCCGGACGAGACCAGAAAGTCCGTCGGTCCGCCATTTTCTGGCACCCAGCCGGACCGCCTGTCCACCACCTTCCGGCGACGTATTTATCAACAAATAAAAATATTTAACAACGAATTGAAGCGATCTATCAACGCGATGGTTTCCAACAGAAAATAATGGTAAATTAAAGACAAATGAAGCGTATTTACCTGCTAAACTGCGCAGCAAGCGATGTTTCATTCCGTTCGCGCCATCTTGGATATGAAATCTCGTGCTTGCGCGAATTCTCGCAGACACCGCGAGAGTTGCTATGAGACTATCGATCTAACCCAGGCCCGACACATGTGGCGGCACATGCGGCACCAGCAGAATTTGTTCATGAGGATGTTGATGATGATGACTTTGATGATGATGATGATGGATATGTGTCTGACATGGAGCAAGAGGAGGAGGAAAACAATAAAAAGATCAACATATATTCTCTTGAAGCCTAAATAAATAAATGATTAAATGATTTCAAAAGATATTGTCTCCTTTGATTTATTTTGTTAATTTTTTTGTCATAAGTCGCGCTTTTTTCCGTCCGCGCATTGTAGGTCCACCAAAAACCCGGTAGGTCCACCAAACTCTCCAGCTGTGGTGGACCTACTGTCCACCAAGACTCCAGACGGTTTCGCATTGACTGTTACAACAACACAACATGCTATGCTTGCACTAGAAATTTGAAATGAAGAGCCGCTGTGGCTCTCTCATAAGAATAACAATGAGCCACAAAAAGCGACAAATTTCTGTGTCAGTGATAGCGGAAAAAATGGAGTCATTTTCCTGCATTCTGGTGCATTTTGAGTTTAAAAAAAAGCTCAATTAAACAGTTCTATTTTAACTATTTTATTTCTACTTATATATATATATTATATGTATGTATGTTGTTATTTTTGTTACAAACAGGCAGTTAGGGGTGAAGACACATTTCCATGTATATATGCATTTGGCCATTTAAAACCTGTACCTGAAACATGTTCATGATCAAAACTTTTTGACCCATAAAAATATTAATTTCATGTCCAATTTACCTTCTTTTCCTCCTATGTCCAATTCTTCAACCTTCACTATGTACCATATCTCACAACTGTAGCATAAACTCAAGAAAAACCTCCTCTCGGGGAGTCAGATTTTGTTAAGTGACCCTACAAAATCTGACTCCAGATTTTATTTCATATCATACAATGTGCAGTTAACTCAACCTGCATATTTCTGTTAAAGTCCTAGTTTTGAAATAGTCTCTCTGTTCTTAATATGCCATACTGTGATCATTTAGCCCCTTATTTTATTATTCTGTTCTTACAGACTGTAATTTACTAGTTTTTTTTAAAAAAATTGTTGTGATTTGGTGTTTTAGCTGTTGTAGCAAATAATTTCCCAGGTGTGGGATAAATGAAGAATTTCAATTCTATTATATTGTTTACTGGCCCAATAAAAATAACAACAATAACAAATGACTTTATACTTAAGAACTATACTTATATTAAAGACTTTATACATAAATACCAGACATATTTTGATGCCATATCTTGCATTCTTAGGGGAGTCCGATTTTCTCAGTTTTCTCAGTGAACAATTATTTTATTGACACGTGTAGAACACTGATGGAATATAAACAATATTTGGCGACTACACCCTGTCCTGTCCTGCTGTCCTCATAGGAGTGAAGCTGAGAGTAGTGTAGAATCTCCCCTGATGCCATTTAGGGTGCGCACATACGGATGAGAAGAGGAGGAGAAACATGTCACCTAATCATATTTAACAGGAAAACATGTCTGCAGTTCGGTACTTAATCACATTTAACTCGAAAACCTGTAGAAAACAACAACAAAAACAGTAAATGTACAACAGAAAACCCGTCAAGTGGCCACAGAGTGAAACGTAAGTCGCGCGCGTTCACGCGAAGGGGGAGTCAGATTTTTCCAGGGAGTGTGAAAATTCTACAACACCGGGCGCGTGATCAAGATTCGGGTGACTCCGACCATTTCCGACGCCTGCCGAGAGATTGGAATAAAAAGTAAGTCGAACCCTTTTTTTGATGCTTTTTACAAGAAAAATAGAGCGCCACTGTGGCTCACACAGTTCAGAATGACTGCGCCATCCAGCAAAACGATGCGCCAATGGCGCTGTGGCGATCGGCTAGCGCAAGCCTAGACATGTGAGCAGAAAATCACAAAGTCTGTCTTTAGCTCAGCTGAAAATATTAGTTTTTGTCTTTTTTATTGACCAAACTTTTCAGGAAGTAGATGAAGAATAACTAAAGCTCTCATGTAGAAGTCCAACTTATTTTGGGTCCTTGTGGAGAGTTTAGTCTTCATGCTTCATAGCAACATTTCATAAAACTAAAGCTTTCCTGTTGGCTCATTGGTGGAGTTTGTTCCTGAGCATCTGAAACTTAAATCCAGTGAGAGGACCATCTTCAGTCAGAGAACTTCAAGACCTTCCATCAGCTGGACCAGATGTGGCATCAGCTCCCTCTGAACATCTGGATGACAGGAGAAAAGAGAGAAATCAAACACAGATCACAGAAATACAATTTATTCACTTTCATCAATTTATAAAAGTAGCTGTGGCTATGTAGAGGCTTTGTGTATTTACTATCTTTTAATGATAAAAAATAAAATGGGTCACTGCTATTGTTTGGGCATAGAAAGTATTGGAACTAATGCTTGCTTGTTCACTCTGTTCCAACAGCTCACCTGTTCCTTCCATACTGACAGCAGTAATCCCCTCATCACTACTGGTTCTGCCTCTGACACTAAATCACATTTTTAAAACGGTCAAAATTCTCAGCACAAATCTTCCCTTTTTACAAAGCCGTCAGGTCAGTTTCATTAATGTAGAGCTGAATCATCTCGCATCTCAGGGCACTTCTCATATAGAGCAGGTCTACACCAGACTCTTCATTACATTCAATTCAATTCAATTCAATTCAATTTTATTTATATAGCGTCAATTACAGTCAAATCGTCTCAAGACGCTTTACAGAACCCATATGCCTGACCCCCAGAGCAAGCCCAAAGGCGACAGTGGCAAGGAAAAACACCCTTTTAACAGGGAAGAAACCTCAAGCAGAACCCGGCTCTAAATAGGGGGGACCCATCTGCCTGCTGGCCGGGCGGGTTGAGAAGGACAGAGGAGGGCAAGGGGGAGGGATGGGAGAAGAGGGAGGGGTGGGAAAGCAAGGAAAACACAACACACATTTGGATACATGTATGACAGGATATGTGACACAAACAAAGTATAAGCTAACATTGAAAACTGACTCATAGTTTACTCTTATGATGTACAGCTCTGACATTAAACATACTCCATATATAGCTAGCAGGGCCGGCCCTAGGACTTTGGTGGCCCTAAGCAAGATTTTTTTTGTGGCCCCAAAACATGCACAGGGCAACTACCAAATCCCGTGCACAGCTTGTAATTGGGTTAAAACACACATGCACATGATTGACAGCAAATATTCAGCCCACTCCTGAACTTCCTTTTTGGAGCCATGATGCCATCTCTAGTGCTACTGCTTTTCCATCTGTGGCTTCTCCAGACCAGTGTAATCGATCAAGTTTGAAACGGTGCCGTGGTGTCACAGTAGCCTAACTTACGCACGAAGCATGGAGTCACCAACTGACTGCTGGTTTATTTTTTCTTTCCTGTATTTTTTCCGTATAGTTTTCTAATAAGCCAGTTTAAATTGATATGTTACCATGATGATTTATGTTTTATTGGAATAAAGACAGGCATGGGCGTAACCACCATCTCAGAAGTGAGGGGGACAAATTTTTCAGAGCGATTTATCATTCTCTTACATTTAATGGCACCGTCCTTAGTGGCTAAAGAACCACATAATCCCTAACAGCCACAGTGCAATACCAGGGGACCAACTCGGCTAGTTCTTTAAACTATAAAGTATAAAACTTTAAACTATAAAATCTAAAGTTTTAGTGGCCAAACTCTAGTTGAGTTGACAACAATGTCCCTTGAACATCTACTGGACGAGTAGCCAAAGGTGCCAAACACTGAACATGAAATGATCAGTACTGCCTGGTTTCTCCCTGCAATAGATATCTTATTTTCAGGAAGTTATAATCTCTCCTTACCTGTAAAGACCCTACATCCTTGTCCCTGCTGCTGGCCTCTGATCCATCTCCTCCCTGACTCTGCTCTTTCTGTTATGGCAATAAACATAAAAATGTGGTAAGAAAAATTCTGAAATAGCATTAGGAAGAGTAAAAATTGCAGTAGAATTTAACCTCAAAATCACTTTAACCCATAGATACATATTTTTTTCTCAGCCACTTATATATTTTTTTTCACCTCTGCAGACCCTGCATGGTCAACATTACTGCTGGCCGCCGCCTCTGGTCCATCTCCTGCCTGACTCTGCTCTTTGTTATGGAAATATTAAAAAATCTGAAAATCAAAATTCTGAGATAGAATTAGAAAGAGAAGCAGTAAAAAATAGTTGTAAATTTATGCCATAGATAGCCTATTCTTTTTTTCTCCTCCCTGACTCTCCTCTTTTGGGACCAAAAGACTTAAATACATGGAGAGCAATTGTGAGCACATCTTCTGCCCAGAAATGAAAGAGGACTGGGTTTATTCCAAGAATAAACTAATTAGCAGTAATGTAACAGAGGCAACAACATTTAAATTATTGTTAACTAGCTTAACATATTGATATATTGCCACGTTTTACCTTGTCATCATTTAGCTAACAAGTCTAACATTGTTTGCATCCGACAAGGTCACACAACTTACACGGTTTGTTTGGAAAAACTGTGTAAAGTTTTTTGCTTCTTGCTGGCTCTGGCTGGTTTGCTAAACATTACTCCAGACGAACGTTCAGCACTGCTCAGCACAGCAGCACGTCTCCTGTGGAACACCTGCATTAGCATGCGCTCATGGTGCATTTAAAGACGGCTCGGGAAAACACGTTACTGGATGCTAATAACGGGTTTAGCTGTTGTAACGGCTGAATAAAGTGCGGGGGGACAGAGTGGACAGATGTGGAAAGTGCGGGGGACATGTCCACGCGTACCCCGCATCCATTACGCCCATGAAGACAGGGACAAAATGCGAATCACACACTTATTGTGGTGTGGCCCCCTCTAGTGGATGTGGCTATAAATAACGGCATAGAGTGTTTATGCCAGCGGCCGGCCCTGATAGCTAGCAGTAAAATTCAAACAGTCTGTAGTTTAGTTTAACAAGTATAGTGAAGGCGATGCAGAGTTGACTGGTGGAAAAGGGGAGTTGGAAGCGGAGGGCTGGAGGAAGGTCAGCAGCAGCATCCCACAGTGGACATGGTGGAGACTAGACCACTTGGTGGAACATCAACCGCAGATCTGAAGCATCCAGCTCTGGGACCAGGGACACTCGGAGAAATAGCACAGGGGGAAACAGAGTGAATGTACTGCAATGACGGTATACATATTAAATGTAAAGGTAGATAGAGAAGGGCTCAGTCCGTCAAGAGAAGTCCCCCAGCAGCCTAGGCCTATAGCAGCATGACTAGGGGCAGAACGAAGGGACGTCCAAGAGGGAGTCAGCTGTGGAAACGAAGACACAAGCCAAACCCCTGTGGGTCACCCAGTCAGCCCTCACTATAAGATTTGTCAAAAAGGAACGTTTTGAGCCTGGTCTTAAAAATAGAGAGGGTATCTGCCTCCCGAACCCAAACTGGGAGCAGGTTCCACAGGAGAGGCACCTGATAACTGAAGGCTCTGCCTCCCATTCTACTTTTAGAAATTCTAGGAACAACAAGTAAGCCTGCAGTTTGAGAGCGAAGAGTTCTACTAGGATAATATGGTACTATCAGATCTTTAAGATATGATGGAGATTGGTTATTAAGAGCTTTATATGTCAGAAGAAGGATTTTAAATTCAATTCTAGATTTAAGAGGAAGCCAGTGAAGTGAAGCAAGTGTAGGGGAAATATGATCTCTTTTGCTAACTCCTGTCAGTACTCTCGCAGCAGCGTTTTGGATCAACTGTAGATGTTTAAGAGAGCTATTTGGACAACCCGATAATAAGGAAGTGCAATAGTCAAGCCTGGAAGTAACAAAAGCATGAACTAATTTTTCTGCATCACTCTGAGACCGGAGTTTCCTGATTTTTACAATATTTCGCAGGTGAAAAAAGGAAGTCCTACAGACTTGCTTTATGTGTGAGTTAAAGGACATGTCCTGGTCAAAAACAACTCCAAGATTCCTCACAGTAGTACTGGAGGCCAATGTGATGCCATCCAGAGTAACTATTTGCTTTGAAAGCGAGTTTCTAAGATGTTTGGGGCCAAATACAATGACTTCAGTTTTGTCTGAATTTACAGCCCGATCTCACGAGGATTCGTGAAACTGTCACGTAAGTTTTAGTTTCGGTTTCGTGCGCACCAACACGATTTCGTCATGTTTTTCGTGCCGCTCACCACGAAATGCGCACCAATGTATTTTAAACGGCGGACTTTTCGTGCCACTCAGAACGTATTTCAAAAGAATGTGTATATTATATTTTTAATGTAAAACCGTGGCGAATCCAACGCTATATTTTGCATGACATCGTCCCTAAACATAACCCTAACCATAACCCTAACCATAACCTAACCATAACCTAACCATAAGCCGGTGGTACACTTACCAATTTGCATAGGAATTTCAAGAATGTCCGGCGGCCGGTGGCCGCAAACGCGATCACACGAGCAGTATACGCCGATGGACAGCTTAGATCGTCATGAATCCGCTGGTATAAACCACTTTCAGATGTGATTACCACAGCGAAAAACATTTCGTGGTGAGCGGCACGAAAAACATGACAAAATCGTGTTGGTGCGCACGAAACCGAAACTAAAACTTACGTGACAGTTTCACGAATCCCCGTGAGACCGGGTTGGAATTTAGCAGTAGGAAGTTAAAAGTCATCCAGGTTTTAATGTCCTTAAGACAATCTTGCAGTCTAGCTAACTGATCGGTTTCATCTGGCTTCATAGATAAATACAATTGTGTGTCATCTGCATAGCAATGGAAGTTAATACAATGCTTCCTAATAATATTGCCGAAAGGAAGCATGTATAATGTGAAAAGTATCGGTCCTAAGACAGAACCCTGAGGAACCCCATGATTGACTTTAGTATGCTCAGAAGAGTTACTGTTGACATGCACAAACTGGAACCTATCTGATAAGTAGGATTTAAACCAGTCCAGTGCTGTCCCTTTAATGCCAATTGAATGTTCTAGACGCTGTAATAAAATTTTGTGGTTGATTGTGTCAAAACGCTGCACTAAGATCTAACAAAACAAGTATAGAGACTAGTCCATTATCTGATGCTATGAGAAGGTCATTAGTAACTTTCACCAGAGCTGTTTCTGTGCGATGATGCACTCTGAAGCCAGACTGAAATACTTCAAACAAATTATTCCTTTGTAAGTGTTCACATAATTGATTTGCAACTATTCTTTCCAGAATTTTAGAGACAAATGGTAGGTTGGATATTGGTCTATAGTGAGCTAACACATCTGGATCTAAAGTGGGCTTTTTAAGCAAGGGTTTGATGACAGCAACCTTAAAAGCCTGTGGTACATAGCCTGTTACTAGAGAGAGATTAATCAGATCTAACATTGAAGAATTAATTAAAGGTAAAATCTCCTTGAAGAGTCTAGTTGGGATAGGATCTAAAAGACATGTTGATGGTTTGGATGTAGAAACTGTTGAAATTAGTTCAGAGAGACATATAGGAGTGAAGAATTCTAAATATTCATCAGGTCTAACAGCCAATTCAAAAGCATCTGTGACATTTGTAGGAAGGGCCAAATTAATTTCATCTCTAATCATAACTATTTTATGTGTAAAGAAGCTCATGAAGTTGTTACAGCTTAGAGCTAAAGGAATACAAGGTTCAACAGAGCTCTGACTCTTTGTCAGCCTGGCTACAGTGCTAAAGAGAAACCTATGGTTGTTCTTGTTCTCCTCTATTAAAGATGAATAATAAGTTGTCCTGGCATTACGAAGAGCTTTTTTTATAGATTACTAGACTATTTTTCCAAGCCACATACACTTCCTCTGAATTAGTGGAATACCACTTTCTTTCCAGCTTTCGGGATGCCTGCTTTAAAATCCGCAGCTGGGAATTACACCAAGGAGCAAGTCTTCTCTGAGATATAACTTTCTTTTTTACAGGTGCAACACTATCAAGAGTTGTACGCAGTGAGGCTGCAGCATTATTAACATAATAATCCACTTCTGTGGGGGCAAAATTATAATATTTGCCTTCTGATTTATCAGTAAATGTTGCTGAAGTAAACAGTGAGGGTATTATTTCCTTAAATTTAGTTACTGAATTGTCAGACAAACACCTACTGTAATGATATTTGTTCTCAGCTGCTAAACAATCCTTTACTTTAAATTGAAATGTTATCATAAAATGGTCAGAAAGAAGAGGGTTCTGGGGAAATACTGTTAACTCTTCAATTTCTATGCCATAAGTCAGGACAAGTTCAAGAGTGTGATTAAAACTGTGTGTTGGTTTATTTACATGTTGAGAAAACCCAATTTTGTCAAATAATGAATTAAAAGCTGTTGTAAGGCTGTCGCTGTCTATGTCAACATGAATGTTAAAGTCACCCGCAATAATAACTTTGTCTGAACTGAGCACTAAATCAGATAAAAAGTCTGAGAATTGAGATAAAAACTCAGAATATGGAGCAGGAGGACGATATATAACAACAAATAAAACTGGTTTCTGAGCTTTCAAATTTGGATGAGAGAGACTAAGAGTGAGATTTTCAAATGAGCTGTAATCAGGTTGAGGCCTCTGGTTCAATTTTAAACTAGAATGGTAGATTGCTGCCACTCCTCCTCCTCGGCCTGTGATTCGAGGAATATGACAGTTAATATGACTAGGGGGAGTTGATTCGTTTAGGCTAACAAATTCTTCCTGCTGCAACCAGGTTTCAGTCAAACAGAACAAATCAATCTGGTGATCAGTTATCAACTCATTTACTAACAGAGATTTAGACGAGAGAGATCTAATATTTAACAGACCACATTTAATTGTCCTGTTTCTTTGATCTGTTGAAATAGAAGCATTAATTTTTATTACATTTTTATGGTTACTATTTCTTTTGTATATTTTTGATTTGTTCAATTTATTGAATTTTGGTGGTCGGGGGACAGACACAGTCTCAATAAAGCTAACTGACTTACTGGAGTGTGACAGCTGTGAGAAAACTTCAGAGAGATACAGAAGATGAGGACTTTTATGGATGTGTGACAAAAGCTTGATCAAAAAATAATGTGAGTGTATTTTTAAATACGTAGTAGAATAAAGTTCAACCAAACCCCCTATTTCGTTCCGTTTCCTTGTTTTAGCATGCGCCCAATAATACGGTGCGTCTTATATTTGGCTTAAGTACAGAAATAAACCCCGTAATCCAGACTGCGCCTTATGGTGTGGAAAATACGGTACTTGAATACTGGTTTGTGGTGTTCAGTGTTTGGTCTTTGGGCCTCATGTTGTCTTGCACTGTTTGTTTAAAAGAAAAGTTGCTGTTGATAGGTTTATGCAATTATTGTTCAAGTGTTTCACTTAACTGTGTTTAAAAAAGAAAAAAGAAGACAAGGTCAGTGTTGATGGTCAGACTGTCTTTGGTCACATATGCGACCTTGTTTCTTTCTTGTGGCTGTAAGTCGCTCCTTTAGTTACTTGTATTTGAATGTAATCCTAATCCTAACAGTTGTGGAGCAAACTGGCTGAACACTTGGTTGCAGTTCATCGTGTCTTCAAAGAGACGCAAAATCAACATTTTAAAGGTTTTAACCATGTTATCTGAGGCACCCAAAGGAATGTTTTTAAGCCTCAGTTATGCACATGTGCACTTTAAGTTGAATGTGGAGGGAGTTCATTTCTGTAGATTAAATGCATTGATGAGATGAAATATTTCTCTGTTAAAACAGGTTCTGTAGTTTCCATGTTTACAATTGTTTGATCTAAAAAGAAATATGAAATCAGTTTGTTATTTATTTGTTTAATTGTTTTGAATGCTTTGTAGGTCAACACAAATTTAGCTTCAGCAAAAGTAATTTCATTTAGGTTGCATCAATAGAACTATCATGTATAGAATATGAAATTTGATCATTGATTATAGATACAAACAAATTAAACACCAACAAGATGACATAAATAAATATATTTAAAAGAAATGCTTCATGCATGTATAACATGGGTGAAGTATGAAAAAGAACATGATTTGACTTAAAGATTTCAATGTGAAATAATGATGCTCAAACAGCAGATATTAATTAAGGGGATATTGGTTGAAAATGTGTTCAAACCAAAACACAATATAGTTTTGCGCTGTCAGTATTTTTTTTATGCAAATCCAACCAGGTTTTTCTTTCAGTGTGTACAAAATAATTGTTTGCTGCTCAAAATAAATTTTTCATGTTTATGGTTTTATGTCTGTACAATTATTGAGACCTGAAATTATTCCACATGTGTTGTATAATCATACAGTAAGCTACTATATGAGGCTGAAGATGTAGCATGAAGTTAGCTCTGGATGATGCATTTTTGTTAAATGATTATTGGTAAATAATTACATTAGGTACATTAGATAAGGAACCAGAACAGGATCTGCCCACCAGGCCTGAGATGAACAAATGGAGACAGATCTTACATTATATGAGGTATAAAATTTTCTATTTTACTTCAACATAGTTGATGGCACAATTTACCACAACATATTTTATCCAAATGCTCAATTAACCATAAGTTGAAGCAAGAAAACTTTTTTTGAAAGCCATATTCCTCATATCCAAAGACTACACCAGTGTTTAAGCGTTTCGCATAAACCCAGACCCAACCACAGTGTGCTTTTTTCAGTCAGTATGACAGTTCTAGCAATAACAACACTACATATTTGCTCCATTGCATCTGTTTACGTTTAAACGAAGTAGTGCTGAGACTGCTGTCAGAATGTGACTACCTTGTTTTCATTGCATTGAAAAAGCCACCACCATTCATCCAATCTGCTGCAAACTCCACACTGCACTTCCTCAGGACCCCAGCAATACCCCTACCAAGTCTGAACATGATCTGATGTACCCTTGTCAAGACATGCAGGTTTCAACTCTAAAAAACTAGCTTCTAACTGTTGATTGCATCATCATAGACATTCTAGAATTCAAACCACATTTAAATCATCACAGTGTAGAGTCAGTTCTGGACAGTCAGTGTCTTACGGATTTCAGCAGGACAACAGGACGATATCGAAGCTTGCAAGACATCGAGATTAAATTCAGCAACAACCTTTCGACAAAGTCCAAAGAAGTGAACATTTTTGAGGTAAGTGACTTCACTGTTCTGTTTGATGAAGCAAACACCAGAGGAAACATTCAGAAGGCAGTTTTAAAATCTGTTTTTCTACAACTCTGTAATAATAGTAATAGTTCACGCTGTTTCCTAACTTATAACATGGAATCCAAAAGGAAATTATATTATACTATCCAGCAATACTTTAGTTTTTGTGGTACAACTTGTCTTACCTGCTCAATCAGTTACTTAAGTTCGTCACATTTTCTTTTTCATTTTTGTGACCGAGTGTTTAATGTTAAAAAAATGATTCTGTATGTTTTGTTTTGTATTGCACATTCTCGTTTTTTGTGGGGAATGTGTGCTCAAAGATGAGACTTTCATGACTTCAATGATTTTTTAAATTTCAAGTCACCTGTTTTCAGAGATTATTTCATCGACTTGTCCTGTAGTTGAAACGAGAAAAGACGGTGAAAAATTCATGTTTTATCTGTATTAGTTCTTGAGATATTGTCATTTAAACGTTACCTCAGATGACTGTAATATGTAAAAAATGTGCTGGAAGTGGATAAACAGACTTTTAAAAAATATCTCAAATATCTTGATTTGTAAATAAAAAATCTGAAAACATTCAAAAATATTCATCAGCAATTTATAACAACATTAGTCAGAGCATGTCATTATAGGTGATTAAATGCAGATAGATGAGAAAAACAACGGCAGTTTGATCATTTAACATGACATTTTCAAAAATAAACAATGCCGAGGACTTTCTAATTGTTTTTAAAGGCATTCTAGAATTCATGTCAAACACAAAAACTCTGAGTGGAGACACCATTTCACTTTATTTTACTGAGTTATTTATTAGTTTATTGAGTAGTTTAGTAAAACCAACCTCAGAGACATCCATATTTCAACAAAATCTAGATAAGCAAACTTTTGTGAGGTAAGTAACTCCACTCTTCTGTTTAATGAAGTAAACACTTTGGAGTTTCTGAGGAAGCATCCGTGTAATTTTGCTGCAATACTGTCCAATATGCCTTATAACACAATTCAGAACAGGTTGTAACACTCAGTGCTGTTGCTTTGTGATAATTGGTTCAATATTTAGCAAATTTGATTAAAAAAACTGAGATCACAACAGTGTGGTAGATTACCAACGGTTTAACAAGACATCCATAGATTATGGTTCTCTTTTGTGTCTGTTTCACTTTCAGTCTTCCGTGACGACATAAAAATGAACATTCAAAGTTCATCCTCATCGTCTACCTCTGAGGGGAGTACCACAACGCAGCGTTCCAAAGTCCCAAAAGGCTACACGTTGGTGAAAAACCTGGGACGTGGAGGCTATGGAACAGTGCTGGAATGTGTGGAAGACAAGACTGAAGAGCATGTGGCTATAAAGATGCCCGAAAGGAACAATCTAGACCGTGAGGTAGGACACTGATTTCAGCTGAAGAGTGACACAAAAAGACATTTTTAAAACCAGGGCAGTACCACTATAAGATTCTGAGTAGTGGCACTGGTCATCTAATGTACTTCATAGTTGTTGAGAAGAACTGATTGGACTATGTGGCTCAGCAAACATATTATGTCTCCACAGGCGGAAATCTTGGAAAAGCTCATGTGCCACAACTCGGACGAGTCCAACATCATCAAGTACAAGGGAGAAGTCTTTGTAAAAAGTACGCGGCTCCTGGTGTTGGAAAAACTGGACATCTCCCTGTGGGACTATGTACGTGGCTTAAAAGAGCCAATGCCACTGGAACACGTCCGTACCGTTATTCAACAGGTATGACCTTCTATTGTCTCCCTATATTTATCTCCTACAGTGGTGCTAGAACCAGCATCGGTGGTTCAGGAACCTTTACAACCTCTACTTTTATTGCCATGTGACAGATTTCTTGAACTCCTGATAAATGTTGTTGTTTTCTCTTACAGCTGGCCGTGGCTTTGAATACGACAAAGAGTGCTGGCATAATCCACGGTGACGTGAAAATGGACAACATCGTGATGGTGGATCATGTGAAGCAGCCCTTCAAGGTCAAACTCATTGACTTTGGTGTGGCCAAGTACACGTCCGAAGCCAAAGCAGGAGAGCTACTCCAAATACCTGCATTTAGGTATGATAATACTGTTAAGTTTTCACCACTGAGAAATCTTTAAATCAGCACTGTCTCCTTACTGTCTACTGTGTCACATCTTCATTTGATGTTTTTTCCACATTCAGAGCTCCAGAAATCATCCTGGGCCTGCCGTATTCAGAAGCCATCGACGTTTGGTCGTTAGGCTGCATGATGGCCTGGATGGTGGCTCGTATTGCTCTCTTCGGAACAGAGTCAGAATACTGGATAGTGAGTAAATTACTGAAACGCATTAGAAGCCGTCACACGATTAGCTTCAGGTCTAACGTGGTGTTGTGTTCTGTCTGCAGCTCCGACAAATGATCAGTCTGCTGGGTCTGCCGCCGCAACATCTCATCGAGGCTGGTCGGAGATCACGATTCTTTTTGAAGAAAAAGTGTAGTGGCTTGTGGCGGCTGAAGGTACAATACTCCTACTGTGATTTTACCACTGACCTTTACTCGCTCAATAAGATGAAGGCTTTAGTAAGCATCATTGTTTTCTTCTTTCAGACTCCGAGAGAGTATTTTGGGCTCTTTGTCATGTACAGCACCCCCAGATGTCACACGTTCCGCTCTCTGGATGAAATGAAAACGGTAGGTAGTTTAGGAAGCAGCAGCGAGTTGCTGAAGAGTGATGTTCATTTATTGTATTCATATTTCAGGTTGAAGGTGACTTGACCACTGTTGTACTTCCCAAATGTTTTCTGCACCAGGTGTATTCTGAGACGGATAACCCAGCAGAGGCCAATGAGAGGAGGGAGTACATCGAGCTGTTGAAGGCGATGCTTCAGTGGGATGAGAAGGACAGAATCACCCCCAGTGGTATCCTCAACCACCCTTTTATCTCCAAAAGCTACCTCAGCAGCAGCTCCCCCACCAGCAGTTGGTAAGTGTGCTTCTATTTACTTTGTACACAGGTTGTGAGATATTAACAGCCCAGCAAGTGACAAAACTCTGATATGGACTTTTGCTGATTTGCATGTTTACATTCTCTGCTTGTCGGATGTAAACCCAACAGTGTGCGTTTCCTTTTTTTTAGCAATGAACCTAAACCCTCCACCAGCCTGTTCATCATGGTTAAGCCTGCAGACCCTGAAAACAGAATTGACCTGACAGGCTTACCTGATGAGGACAAAGACCGGGAGGACAAGAAGAGCAGCGAGTATGAGGACATTGAGGAGAGTGATGATTATAAAGCTGCTAAAGACATTGAGGACGGTGAGAGCAATGACACCAGCAACGTCAGCAAGGAAGATCAATTCAGGAAGGTCGAGCAGAACCATCAGTACACTGAAGACAGCAAGAAGGAGCAAAGCAAGGAGAAAAAGAAGAAAAACTGCTTCCAACGCATCTTGTCTTGCATGAAGAAGACGTTCTGCTGCTGTGTGTGTGTGTCTGATGTGTTGGACTGAGCAGCACCAATGGCCTGCAGTCACATTTCAGTCTCACTGGTCCTGACCTCAGTAACCTTCGCTGGGTTTATTGTTCTCTTTTTTTAATTTTATTTATTGTTTGTTTATTTTTCTCTAGTGTTTTGATCTGTTTTCTGTATAATATCCTGCTCTCTCCCTCCTTTACCCTCACTCCAACCGGTCGAGGCAGATGGCCGCCCTGTCTGAGCCTGGTTCTGCCGGAGGGTTCTTCCTGAAAAAGGGAGTTTTACCTCCCCACTGTCGCCAAGTGCTTGCTCAGACGGGAATCCAAAGGAAATTTTGGATTTGTTGGATTTCTCTTTGTAATTTTCTTTACTTTTCTCATTGAAGTGTCTTGAGATGACACATTTCAACTTGTAAATACAATTTATTAAAACTGAATTGAAAGGTTCACCCAAAAAGTGTCTGCATTTTGGTGACATGGTTGTTGCTCACAACTGGCCTGAGTCAGTCATGGCTTCTCAGTTTCCATGCAGAGCAGAGACTCTTTTGTTTGTTTTTTTTAAACGTTCATCATTATTTTTGGTGAATTTTTGAATTTGACATACTAAATAAAGTGACTACAATGAAATCTGACAATTTTAAGCTTATTTTCAATATTTTTTCTCAATGTAACCACACAAAACTGATGGTATTTATTACAAACAGTTGGAAAGCTGAACCATTGTTTCCATTTTTACAGTTTGTGGCTATATAAAAACATTTGTATTTTGGAGATTTTTTTCAGAGAAAGCATGCCTTTTAAGCACAGTAGTGTTAAGAGGGTTAGAAGTGACAAACATATCTCATTGCAATGAGTGATAAAGTTATTTTTCCTGCACTCCGCAACTTACAAGTCTCCAAACTATCAATCCTAACCATTTGTAATCCTTTACATTGGATATCTCCTTTCACAGATACAAAATCATAAAGTGCTTTATAGGGCTGGCCCCAATAGTGGTTTCTGGCCTCCGAATATTCGGGCCCTATTAAAGACGAATATCCGAATATTCGTTCTGCCCCGGCGCGGCAGCTGGTGGCGGCTGGTGGCGGAGATAGCCCGAATATTCGGATCCGTTGGTCTGGTCTCCCGGATCCAGATTTTGCCTTCGTTTTGTCTTCAGTTAAACTGAAGAATTCCCAAACAGCAGGTCTTCAGCATGTGTTTATGCAACGAAGTGAAGCGTGACGTCAGAGTGGGCAGCCACCCGGCCATTCGGGTGGTGGTAACAAACACGAATGGAGGAGCCGAGATGAGCCGAAGAACACGACGGGATGAGCCGAAGTGGGCCGGAGGCGCAGGGAAGAGACGCAGTGTTGCCAACTTAGCGACTTTCTCGCTAAATCTAGCGACTTTTCAAAGCTCCTAGCGACTTTTTTTGTCAAAAGCAACTAGCCACATATCTAGCGACTTTTTCTGCCGTTTTGGAGACTCTGACAGGAAAACTGGGATCATTCTGCAGTTACTGTTTTCAACAAGCAGCAGGTGCTGCTGTGAGCTCCTCCCCATCTCAAAGCACAGGCTGTCAGTCCAGTAACCCCGCAGCAGTCCCAGTGTCTGATTAGAGGACACATCGCTCCGCGGCCAGATGGCAGATGAAACACGCATGCGCAAAGTCACTACAGATCCCATCCAGACTTACGGAGCCATATAAACGAAAATGTTTCTTCACTGTCATGCTAAAATAAACCACAGCATTTCGCCTCTGTTAAAAATATTTTGGGTGTTTTATACTCACTTTTTGGTCTCTTCCACAACGTTATTCTTTCCTACAACGTTGATTACAATTACATGCAAACTGAGAAATATGCAAATTAGGAAATGACGTCATTTAGCGACTTCTAGCGACTTTTAGGACAGCCAACAGCGACTTTCCTTACTGAGGAGTTGGCAACAGTGAAGAGACAAGCTCCGAATAGTTTCGTCTGGGGGGAGGAGGAGGTGATCACATAGACATATGTCTTATATGTTATAGACATATATGTGTTTATGTGATCACACGACGAGATGAGCCGATATGTGCAGATGTGGGCTGAAGGCGGAGGGAAGACAGTAACGCCGCATATTCTTTCTGCTCGGTAACGTCTGAGGGGGGGGTGGAACCAAAATTAATATCAGGATACCGCCGTAGCAAAATGAATATTCAGATATTCCGGATATTCGGGTCCAGCTCTAGTGCTTTACAATTATAATAAAACAAATTAATGTAATAATAAAATAAAATGTTTATTACCATGAGACCCTGTTCTCTAATATCTTTAAAAAAAATTAATTTCGAAAATAGAAGACGAGTAACAGTTATTATTAGCAAACTCTATAATGTGTTTTACTAATATGCAACATATTTTAACATACTATTATGTTATTTTAACACTAATAATAACATATTTTAACATAATATGAAGTATTAACCAAGTCCATGATGTATTTTCTTTGTATCATACTAAAAAAAACTTCATGGAAGCAATGGCAAAATTTTAAAAAACAATGAATATGAGCAAACTTTGTAATATATTTTACTCATCAGCAATGTGTTCCTTGAAAACCATGGAAGAAATTGGTCATGTGGCCAAATATTTTTGAAGAAGTATCCATTATCTTCCCAGTGAAGAGAAGGAGCACATGGAGTAACACATTTTAGTGCATTGAAAGAATTGAACTTTCCGAACACTACTATGGTCAGAATGGGTCATGCTGCCACCTTGTGGTAAAACCTAAAATATTTTTTAACCTGTGTATTTATACCCTGATCACAAATGCTGGTGGGCCACGAAGAAATTCGACAGTGGGCCGGATTCGGCCCTCAGGCCGGACTTAGAAAGATAATATGCATGGATCATTCCAGAACTGGAGGACATTTTACATCCCATTTAATTTCAAATAATCCAAATAATCCATGTGCAAAATACTAAAACACGCAGTTGTTGTGTAAATGTTCTTATCCTGAGACCAAATCTAAAAAAAACTACAGGAGAAAAGAATGTTTGAAAATATTTTTTAAAATACCAAGTAAGTCTGGAGTTCCCCTTAAAGGGGAACTTTGGGTTTTTTTTCAACCTGGGGTCTGTTTTCATATGTCTTTTCATACATGTGAGTGATGGAGAAATGAATTTTCGACATAGCTCCAGTATTTAGCCAGGCAGGCAGTTTTGCAGCTCAGCTAGCAGCTCAACTAGCGAAAAGTATGGGGCAACTTGCCCCCCCGCGTCAAAGTCCGCCCCAACATGCTTTTTTTCCCACACTGACCGGCTCGGATAGTCTCAACGAGTGTCCCTCAACATACTAGAGATGAGAAGTGAACGAAAACCTCCACATTACTTGGCGATACCTATTTGTTGTGGTCTGTATCCAAATCTCAGGACGCTAGAAAGCAAATCTTGTTTTGACGCGATAGCTCGCGCCAAAACCAGAGAATCTTGGAGGAGAATATATTTAGGTGACACTTTTCTCGGTCTGTGGCTGCTGTGTTAAAGACACAGAAAGACTCACCAGCTCTTTAAGTATCAAAATAATCCTGCTGTCATTTCACCGATTCTAACAAAACATTACTCCATAGATGCTGCTTTCAAACACATATCATGAATCTGAAATCATTAAGAGGAGGACCTCCATTGTGGGAAACAACAGACGCTGTATTTGTGAGGAGTGTGGTCAGAAAACCGGCATCAATACAGACTGAGTGCTGGAGGGCTTTATAATCTACTCCCACTTCAGGTTGGTTATTTTAAAAGACACTCTTTGGGTTCCTGCATCCAAACTGGCAAACGGAGGCAGAGTGTGTACAAGATGGAAAGGGTTTGAGCTGAATTCTTGGGGCAGTATTGGGGGGAACACTGGTTTGGATCAGTGAACACAACATCGTAACTGAGGCAGCTTGGTCTGAATTTTGTAGCACTTCTTATTTACACATGTGCTCCTGAATACATTTTACATTTCACACACGTTTATGATGACTTGCAAACGTCACTGGCACCATCAGGTCGTGACTGTAACACACTGTGCTCTCAAAAAGCCTGATGGCACTCTTCAAATAGTCCTTTCCTGTATTTTTAAAAATGACTGTAGACTAACTTGACAAAATTCACTTCTCTCAAAGTAGACATTTCAGTGTGCTACTGACCTCCCCCGGGGTGGAGATTTGCCGGGACGTCCTCGCTTGCTGAGCAGAGTTGGACCTCGGGGGGCTGGAGCTCCTCTCGTCCTGGAAATCAGAGTCTGAGTCAGTATCCACATCTCCCTCTACACCAGAATCGGAATAATAGTCTGAATCTGAATCTGATTCTGAGGTGTACGGTGGGGGGATGAGACTTATGTGAGGCTCTGGAGGGTAATGCAGTGAGCCAGAGGTGGACGGCTGGGGGCTGGTGCTCCTTTCTGGCTGGGCAGCGTGTTCCTGTGACAGATAACTTGAGGTCAAACACTGTTGTCTAAAAATGCTGACTGACTGGTGATTTCATTTGGTCATTTGTTGTATTTATTACAGTTACGGTAAGCTATCCTCACGGGAGGCAGCCGTCTGTGAAAACACATTTCAGCAGAGTGTTTAGGACGACTGACCTCCGGCCGGGATGGTTCCTCGCCTCCATGCTGAGAGCCAGAGGGGGTGCAGGACCACTTGGCTGGAGGCTCCTGGTGGGCTGCTGTCTCGCTTTCGCTGGTTAGAAAGTTGAGAGAGGAAGAAAGGGAGAAATTTGTCATTTCATTTCATGCACAAAACGGTTTGTCAAAAAAAAATGTATACATTAAATGAATTAGATTAAAATGAAAAAGATATTCCACAAATCTGTTACATTACGAAATTCAATCCAAATATAATAGCAATGCATTCCATGTTTTACTATTTAAACCTATTTAATAGTCAGCAAAAACTTGTGCATTTTTCTTGAAATAATTAAGAATTCCATCCATCTATGCATAATCTATAAACTACTCAATCCTCTGTTGGATCGTGGGAGGCTGGAGCCTATCTCAGCTGACTCAGGTCAAGGGTTCGCCCTGGACAGGTCAGCAGTCTGTCTCAGAGCTACAGAGGGAGACAGGTGATCAGAACAATATGTTAATTTTCCAAAAAAAAAACCTTCAGTACCATTAAAACAACCCTGAAACATGCAGTGCCTTGTGAAAGTATTCGGCCCCCTTGAACTTTTCAACCTTTCGCCACATTTCAGGCTTCAAACATAAAGATATAAATTTTAATTTTTTGTCAAGAATCAACAACAATTGCGACACAATCATGAAATGGTAAATGGTCTGTATTTATATAGCGCTTTACTATACCTGCAAGGTACCCAAAGCGCTTTACATGATACATCACATTCACCCATTCACACACTGATGGCGGAAGCTGCCATGCAAGGCGCTAACCACGACCCCATCAGGAGCAATTCGGGGTTAGGTGTCTTGCTCAGGGACACCTCGAACACGACGGGGCGAGGATCAAACCGGCAACCCTTCGGTTGCAAGACGGCCACTCTACCCACTGAGCCATGCCACCCCATGAAGTGGAATGAAATTTATTGGATATTTTATACTTTTTTAACAAATAAAAAACTGAAAAGTGGGGCGTGCAATATTATTCGGCCCCTTTACTTTCAGTGCAGCAAACTCACTCCAGAAGTTCAGTGAGGATCTCTGAATGATCCAATGTTGTCCTAAATGACTGATGATGATACATAGAATTCACCTGTGTGTAATCAAGTCTCCGTATAAATGCACCTGCTCTGTGATAGTCTCAGGGTTCTGTTTAAAGTGCAGAGAGCATCATGAAGACCAAGGAACACACCAGGCAGGTCCCAGATACTGTTGTGGAGAAGTTTAAAGCCGGATTTGGATACAAAAAGATTTCCCAAGCTTTAAACATCTCAAGGAGCACTGTGCAAGCAATCATATTGAAATGGAAGGAGTATCAGACCACTGCAAATCTACCAAGACCCGGCCGTCCCTCTAAACTTTCACCTCCAACAAGGAGAAGACTGATCAGAGATGCAGCCAAGAGGCCCATGATCACTCTGGATGAACTGCAGAGATCTACAGCTGAGGTGGGAGAGTCTGTCCATAGGACAACAATCAGTCGTACACTGCACAAATCTGGCCTTTATGGAAGAGTGGCAAGAAGAAAGCCATTTCTCAAAGATATCCATCAAAAGTCTCATTTAAAGTTTGCTACAAGCCACCTGGGAGACACACCAAACATGTGGAAGAAGGTGCTCTGGTCAGATGAAACCAAAATGGAACTTTCTGGCCACAATGCAAAACGATATGTTTGGCTTAAAAGCAACACAGCTCATCACCCTGAACACACCATCCCCACTGTCAAACATGGTGGTGGCAGCCTCATGGTTTGGGCCTGCTTTTCTTCAGCAGGGACAGGGGGTTTGGGCAATTTCCGCCCGAAATTTCTACTGAGATTTACAGAAAGTAAATTGAATGCTGTTCTTGAACTGTTTGGAGTACATGCATGGTTGGGGTCTCATTTGAAAGCTGACAACCTGAATTTTCACCCAGTGCAGTCAGAATTACTCTAGGTGCTACTGGCACAGAGTATTTCATGTTGGCACACACTGAATTAGGATGAATTTTTTTCTCGCCTACATTTTTTCCCTAATAAAACACCTGAAAATCAGTGTGGCAGCACTGTAAGAGCTTGAAAACACAATATTGCAAAAGCCTGGGGTCTTACATAGTTCAGGTCAAAATTTCAGAGCAATACTACAAGAAATGAGTGTTTCACACATGTATTTGTACTGATATGCTCCGCCCCTGTCAATGTTGGATACAATCTTTATACACTGTGCACACTCTCTACAGAATGGTATAAATTCATTTTCACTTCATTTTCACTTCATTTTCATTCCAAAAACTCATAAAGAACTCAAAAAATCACTTCAGATAGGCTTCAGTGTCGATCACACACACAGATTGAGAGGAATACAGAGAAACAGCAGGTGGAGCCCGGAGCTCACGAATGAAATATCATATAAAGCCGCTGGCAGAGGCGGGATTTATATTCAAGCCATTCAGCAAGCTCATTGGCTACCAGGCCTGTCAATCTAACGTTTCCTCCGGCGTGATTTGCTGAGAAACAAGTCAATCAAGTGATGTAATCGACATCTGTCAGACTCGGCCATGGTTGGCTATATCGCCGAAGTAGGCGGAAACGAGTCACCTGATTGGTTGAAGTTCGGTTTGAAACGGAGGAGAAGGCTCCAGTATCCATTTTGAATCGCGAACAAAGGGAATTCGACCGTGTATGATAAAGTTATAATAGAAAGATGCAGTGAATATGAAACGCACAGCGCCACCACGCGCCGCGTACACGCGCACGGAGCCGATCGTTTTCTGGATTTTTTACTTATTTCGAGACATGTTTTGGCCAAAGTATTATACTGGATTGTTTCCTCTGGATGGCAAAGCTTGGGTTCTGGCCGGTTTTTGTGGATTATCTTCTTTTATGACCAGAAACGAGCGTCCAAACTGCGTCGACAGGTGAGCTGTGCACGTTTACATGACTTGTTGTTTGTTGGATAAATGTGTTTATATTACCCGCTGTGGTAATCACATCTGAAAGTGGTTTATACCGGCGGATTCATGAGAATCTCAGCTTTCGATGTGTGTATAGTGTTTGTATAATCGTGTTTGCAGTGTCCTTCTATTTTAAAAAAAGCGTATACCGATAAAAAAAACGGCCCGCCCGCGGGCCGGCGTACTTAATTGATGGGAAGATGAATGGAGCCAAATACAGGACCATTCTGGAAGAAAACCTGTTGGAGTCTGCAAAAGACCTGAGACTGGGACGAAGATTTATCTTCCAACAGGACAATGATCCAAAACATAAAGCCAAATCTACAATGGAATGGTTCACAAATAAACGTATCCAGGTGTTAGAATGGCCAAGTCAAAGTCCAGACCTGAATCCAATCGAGAATCTGTGGGCAGAGCTGAAGACTGCTGTTCACAAACGCTCTCCATCCAACCTCACTGAGCTCGAGCTGTTTTGCAAGGAGGAATGGGCAAGAATTTCAGTCTCTCGATGTGCAAAACTGATAGACATACCCCAAGCGACTTGCAGCTGTAATTGCAGCAAAAGGTGGCGCTACAAAGTATTAATGCAAGGGGGCCGAATAATATTGCACGCCCCACTTTTCAGGTTTTTAGTTGTTAAAAAAGTTTAAAATATCCAATAAATTTCGTTCCACTTCACGATTGTGTCCCACTTGTTGTTGATTCTTGACAAAAAAAATAAATTTTATATCTTTATGTTTGAAGCCTGAAATGTGGCAAAAGGTTGAAAAGTTCAAGGGGGCCGAATACTTTCACAAGGCACTGTATGTCAGCTTGTTTTTCCTTTTCCTGTCATAAGTTGCAAGACAACTATAAAGCTCTCCAAACAGATGCCGAAGATGGCTTGAGGAGTGCCTCAAACTGTGTCTTGGAAAGTAAGAAGGTGGAGGAAGACTTTTCTGCAAAGAGATGTTTGCAAACTGACACTTTAAAGGTAAATTCAAGTATGTACTTTGTTCAAGATCTACATGTACTTTACTTTAGCCCAATGTTTTTTTATTTAATTTTGCTTTGGTCACTGGCCAGAAGTTTCTAATTTATATATTAGATAGATAAAATATCTAATGTCTAAATCACATCCCAACCAATGCAACTGTGTGAAGCACAGCAACAGTGTAGGGGTACTACCTTATGATTTATAGCTCTCGTTATCAATAATTGGGGCACCACCCAAGATTCCTAGGGAAATAATAAACTTTAATAAAAAAATTAATATTCATAAAAATTTTGATCAATCTCATATCAAAAAGTCTTGAATCCTCGTTTAAATTCTACACAAAGAAACAAGACTGTAATTTGGTCTAAAATGAGGTATTTATTAACTATTCTATGAAAAATAACGACAAGTGAACTATATACAATGTAGATATGGTGTGTGTGTGTGTGTGCGTGTAGGGCTACATGTGTGTGTGCGCGTGCATGTGTGGAATGTGGGAGTGTGTGTGTGGTGTGTGCGTGTGTGAGAGATGTGGAAGTGTGTGTGAGAGAGAAGGAAATATGGTGAGGATTAGCCAGAGCTAACCTGACGAGGTAACCGGTAATTTGGATTAAGAATTAATCATTTGTAAACGAATAAACTGATTAAATGAATTAATTGACCAAGCGGTTAGTACATCACCCATAGAATGGAATCAGAGCAAGCTCAGCTGGATTTTGAAGTGAACCGTCATGGGGCTGGGACTTGCGGCCTTCAGAGAAGCAGCACAACGGTCTGGACTTGCAGGTTCGAAGCGGTGTGTCGTCGTTATGGTCACGCTTGGATGTCCTGCCGCGGGTTGATCGATTCTGTGCAAATGGACCTGGTCCAACAGGTCTAAGGAGGTCACAGCTGAATGGCGCCGGGTTTAATGCCGCCTGATTTTAAAAAAAAATGATGGCTCTCAGTCTTAGCCAAGAAAAACGGATGTTTGATGATAAACTGTCAAAATTAAGAAAAATAAATGCTGGTTCTGAATCGGTTCTCCAGATTAAACGAATAAAATTCGGCTTAACGTGAGCAAAATGTCTAGACTAATGTTCCAAAAATTGAAGAAATAAATAGTTAACACTTTGAAAGGAAGATAACTTAAAAAGAAAAACGCGCTTTAGATAGAGAAAATGAGAGAGACTTTGGTTGGCCTCTCAGGGCCAGATGAGGAAGAGAAGAGAGAAGGTGGGGGCTGCTTAGGCTTATAAAGGTCAGAGGCGGAGAAAGAAACTTTCAGCTCCAGAAAAAGGAAATGATCCAAAATGGATAAAGAGTATGTGATGTTAGAACGGTAAACGATCTGTCTATCTCTCCACCATATTTCAGTTGTGTGAAAGAGAAACGCATGTTCCTAAATGTGTAGATTAATACATATGTTCATATTATGTGAATTATTTCATTCATAACTATATGTTTATGACATTAAAAATATGTATCACAGTGAAAATATAACAACAAGTCAGAGATTTGGTAACAGGTAAATACAATGGTCATCATTCAACCTAAATGGAGAGGAAATTCAGAGGTTAATACTAGAATTCATTCCAAAATCATAGTATCCTGGGGAAGAAATGATTAAACATCACAAATTAATAAATCGACTTCTATAAGACATGTAAATATGATTTTCGAATATGTCATAGATGAAACACTGTGAGTAACTGTGGTAAATCTGGAAAAACCAAATGCATATAGAAATAATAATTTGGCAAGTGTTTTTAAGTTCAGTTCCAGTCTCTTTGTTTCAGTCAAAGAGAGAGAGAGGGTGACTCCAGCCTTCAGCCATAAAGTTTTACGACTTGTTATCTGATCTGTGGAATGCAGAGACGTCTCCGGCTGAGGGTCTCCTAAAGCTGAAAAGGGATTTTAGCATGAAAGTTCATTAAACAAGACATCCATAGCATATAACTGAAAGTCATTGTCTTTTAAAAAGAAAAAGTTATTCCAGGGGTTTAAATGTTCACAGGAGCTCCATCCTTCTGTGAATGAAAACCGACAGAAATACAAATGTCTCAATCTTCCTCTAGAGATGGGTGTTGGTCAGTGCTGGAGAGGGACAGCTTATCTGAGTTTTGATCAGCTCAGGAATTCCAGGGCCTTTGCTGTATTCCTACATCCCCACTTTGGAGCGATGTTCGTTGTATCAGACAAACTTCGATCCAACATCAAGGTCATCCGTGGTCGTCGGGAACAAACTCAGATGCTGCTCTGATTCAGGGCTGATGTTTATTAGTATCAGGAACAGGAAACCTAAGGGTTAGTTGGTTAGCTTCAGAAACAGCTTTATTACTGACTAGTAAGGTAAAGTAAAAGAATCAAGATTCTAATAAACAGTAGGTAAGGCCGATGGGCTTAGAGAATTAAAAAAAAAAATACAACAAAATAAGGTAAAATAAAACAAACCTAAAGCTATACATGTCACTTCTGAAAATGTAAATCCTTACAGAAGTGTTAGATGATGGTTAAATTATTTGACCGTATGCAAGGTGTAATTGTCAGTAGTAGTGTGGATAGATGTATGATTTACCTAAAGCTGGTGTCTTGAAACACGTCAGACAGAAGAATATTTACCTACTGGGTGAGCAGTCGACCTGGAAAACAGAGAGTTATGAATTCACGATACTGGCAGTGATAAGAGACGCGAATCTTATGTTAACGAGAATCAAAATAGAGACTGCGGTCAGTTGTGCACCTGATACGATGGGTTTAACCCCCACTTGTAGCTACGGAGTTTAACGAGGGTGCTAATAAAGATATTAAAGGGTGAACTTGACTGAAGACAAGGCACCTGTGGTTGGGAGGAGCTCAAGTGATTTTTCACTGAGTCTGAAAGGAAAGAAAACAGCTCTGTTTATGTTATTTTTAGTAACCTGGTTTGGTTATTGTGGTTATCTTATTTATTTTGGTAATTTCCTGACAATTTGATTGTATAGTTGTTTATTAAAGTTAGGTGTATGATTGTAAAGTTATTTATTTCCTTGTCTCTGTTGATTCTACAGCTGAATTTGTAAACTTAGTAATTTATTTCTTTGCCTGTTAATTTTACAATTGGGCTTGTACAATTAAGTTATTTAATTTTTTCTGTTCTATACCTGTTTTCCTCTAGAACGTTTAGTTTCCCAATTTTCTATTTAGCTATGTTATGAGATACGACTGATTTATTGCTTCCCATGCAGTCTTTATGAAGTTTTGGTGCGATTTTTATGTATTCATTTAAAGTGGACGGGTTTTTGTCCCTGTCGATTTTGTTTTGATAGATTACAGGACAGATTTTGTCCTTAATCCTGTAGAGGTCAGACCAGTGAGCGAGGAGCTTTTGGTTGAGCTCACCCCCACTTTGTTTAGTGTTCTCAGGTGGTTGGGCAGAGAGGTAGGACCATGTTCTGTCCCCCACTTGGTGGTTATTTTGCGTGAGGTTTTGGTCACTTACGTCAGTCATATAGTGGGAAGCTGTGTGAGCTGCATCAACACAGGCTTCCTCTGGCTGGAAGAGCAGGTGCAGTAGTAGAATCCTTTGTCTACCTGTCATTATTTTAAGGAGTGGAACTTTGGTCACTTCATGTGGAGTTCCTGTGATGGTTATCAGAAGTAGGAATAGTCTGGTCTTAAAATTTCTGTGGTTGGCTTTTCCTATCTGACCTGAAGTCTGGTGAACAGTGCGCAGGCTGGGATTTGCCCATGGTGATTCATGGCCGTGTGTCAACGTCACCCCCCTGTGGTTTTGGGTCACCACGAACGAAGGTGAAGTGAGAGGGCCAAAAGCATGAAAAAGTAGGCCGACAAACACCAGAAAAGTGGCGAGGACAGTAGAGAGGAGCCAAAAGTGACAAGCCGAGGAGAAGTGCAGGGAGCGCAGAGTGTAGGTATTAGCACTCACAAGATCTGGAACTGGGCCCTGTGTGACAGAGTCAAGTGAAGGTAGGGTCAGATGGTCAGAGTCAGCTGCCAGGGAGACCAACACAGGAGAGTGAGCGGCCCGTGGGGCAGCAGAGGGAGGGCGAGTGAGCTCACTGGCCGTCAGGGTGGGCACAAAATTTTGGGCTGGGCTGACATGTGGAGGCACATATCCAAGAGGTGGCCACAGGAATGTTCTGGATGGAGAAAGGAAGACCAGGGTCTAGTGGAAGCTGGAGGTCATGCCGTGCTTCCCTGCTGGTGCACTTGATACCTGCAGTTTCAGTGACATGTGCAGACTGTGGACAGAGGTGGGTTGCAAGAGTGGATTCATCCACTGTGCAAAGGAAGATGTCATATGGGCTCTGTGGAGCCTGTAAGGTGTTGCCTGTCATGCCTGTGAGCCCTTGGCTGTAACTCTGTGTCACAGTGTCTTCAGGAGCTGCAACTGGCAGGGGCTGGCGGACCTGCGCATAGATTACAGAGCATTTAAAGTCAATTATGGGTTCAAAGCGGTTGAGGAGGTCTTTCCCCATAAGGAAAGGAATGTTGTCCAGAGATGACACATACACTGGATGGATCAGGGTCATATGTCCTATGGTAAGCGTCAATTCAGCCATAGTGGACAACGTGACCGTTGTCTGTGCATATGGCTGGATGTCCAAGTCACAGAACTGACAATCAAACTTTCTACCTGTCCTGTGCAGTCTGTGCAGCAGTTCCTGGAAAAGAGGGAGCAACATCATTGTGACGTTGGCTCCAGTGTCCAGAAGTGCGTCCTGATGCAGGACACCTTCAATGGTTATGGGTAGGTGAAATTTTCGGCCTGTTCCTCCCTTTTCAGTGAGGTGGCCAAGGAATGTCATCGGACCAGTGAATGCATTGTTCTCAAAAATTTCATCATCAGAGTCTGGTCGGACTTCTGAGAGCGCACTGAGGGGTTCTCGGTCATCACCCCCCTGTTGAGAATCTAGCGTGTCAGTCTCAGGGTCTGAGTCAAAGTCAGGTTCATCAGCTTCCCAGTTTGACATATTTTCTGTGTCATCTGGTTGGCTGGAAGGGTAGTCATATTCATGGTTGGAGTGTTCAGTCATGCATTGTTGCAGGTCTGAGTGCACTGCATTGTCATGAGGTCCCAAGCATAATTCTCCCTCAGCCGTGGTTGAGGAGCTGGAGGGGTTAACTGGGGAATCTATGGAGGAAGACACAGACGGTACAGAGTCACGCTCTGACTTCTCTCGTGTTTTCCTGACCTCTTGGAGCAGCTGTTTAAGCTCCTTTACTTCTTCTTTGGAAATGTGAGGGATGTCAGACTCACCTGTTCCACTGACGTGGTTCTGTCTGGGTCAGCTTTTCTCATCATTCCTATGTGAGTATTTGTCACGGGAAGCGCCACGATTGTGATGTCTGTCCCAACGGTTCGACCGTCCCCTTCGTGGGTGACCTGGGGGCCGAGTTTGGTTAGGAACAGATTTCATGTGGTCCTGGCGTCTGCCAGTCCAAGGTGGTTTGACAGGTTTGTGGGCCTGCCTAGGTCCCTGAGGTGAGGACTGTTTCGGTGTTGAGTCAGGCCGTTTAGCTTGTGGTGGATGAATAATCCGACCATGTGAATTGTGGCCTGAAGTTCCTTCAAGCTCCATCAGTGAGGGAGGGCTGTCAAGACGCAGAATGGTGTTACGTTTTGCTGATCTGGACTGACTCTGTCTCTGTTTAAAGAAGCCTTTTACAGCCAGTTGTCGAAGCTGTCGGCTGTCTAAGGAGCGTGGACAAGCTGACACTCCAAGAGGGTGGCTGGTAGTGGGATGCAGGTGTTCGACAAAGAGAGATTTGAAGTGCAAATCTTCCTCCATTCCCGGTTCGTTTTGGGATCCAAAGTAGGCTAGACGTAGCCTGTGGTAATAGTGATGGGGATTCTCTGATCGTCCCCGTTTGACCCGAAGGGCAGGTATCAGGCCAGTGTCTGGCATGAGGTCGCGGTATTCCTCTTTCAGGGCCTGACACAGCTTTTCAAAATCAGTTCTGACATTGAGAGGTTGGCGGTCGATAAAGCTGCTGACATCACGACTGGATGTCATCTTTACCAGACAAATCTTGTCATCTACTGAGGCGAGTGGATGCCTCTTCCAGAAGAAGTTGATGTCAGACAAGTAGGTGAGGATGTCATAGTTGGAGTCATTATAATTCGGTTCAAAACGCTGTACGTGTCTAGCTATGCTGTCTAAATCATGGTCTGTGGGACCCTGGGGTAACGGGTTACCTGAGTCCAAGGAAGACTAAGGAAGAGGTGGTGTTTCAGCTCCGTCCAGGTGTGCACTGACATCCTGGAGACGGGTGGCCGGCTCCTGTGTAGGCAAAGGAGAAGGAGACAAAAACGGTTTTCTCTGAGCTGCTGGGGGAGATGGGGTGCGTCTTCCCGGTTCTGTGAGCTCAGCTTCAAGTTCAGCTAGCTCTTTTGGTTCGATCTTTTGAATTTCTAGTGGTTCTGCAGCTCTGACTTCAGCGTCCTGCAACTGTTGTTCGAGGTTTGCCACATAGCTGCTGTTGTCTTTGATTTGAGATTTTAAGTCATTGTTTTCAAACACAGCTTTCTTCAGAAGGTGTTCGGTTTCTGTATAGTCCTTATTGGACTGTGCCAGCTCTGTCTCTACAGTTTGAAGCTGGGTCTTTTGGTTGGAAATTGCTTCCTGCAATTGGTCATTTTCCGTCTTTAATTGATGTATTTCTTGTTTTGACTCCGCATTTCTGCTTTGAAGCTGAGATATTTGAGTTTCCAATTCAGCTACACGTGTTTGGGCAGTTTGATTTTGTCTTTTTAGCAGGTCATTTTCCTGTAAAAGCTGGTATGTGTTTTGACGTTGTGCTGACATCACGGCAGACATTTTCCCTAAGATTTTTAACAAATTTTGATTTTTGTGTGTTTTTGAGAGCACTTCAGTTAGGAGTTCTGTCATTTTGGTTTCAAAGGTAGAAGGACCAACATTTTGGATTTTTCCTACATATCCAGGTAACAGGTCTTCAGTCAAGCCACTTAAAGCGTCATCTAAGTTCATCAGGGGGTCACCGAGGTCAGACGCATCTGGGGCCATGTCTGTTAATGAGAGCAAACGGACAAATGTTACAAACAAATTTACAACGAAACAATTTTAGCACAAGTTGGGCTGGAAAAATTCTGTTTTTGGAATCGGAACAACCATAACAACAAGTGAGATTATTCAAATGCAGTTAGTTGTCCTCAAAAAGAAGAGTTTAGATAATTTGGTCAACAGCCTGAATTTATGTACATTTGTTTTTGTAAGATTAATTGTTTTAGTGTTCAAGGTTAGCAGCTCAATTACCGTAGGTAAAGGAGAACTAATTCAGCATTGGTTAGTTAAAGGCATTCAGTTGTGGAAAACCATTTAACTACGAAAAAGTTTCAAAATAAACATTAAATTGCAAGCTTGATTATGCACATTAAATGTTTACTTAAAATGTGCTCAACTGATTAGTTGATGCAAAAACAACTCACTTAACTTGTGTTTAAGTGGTGAGTCAGAATCTGTGAAAATTGCTTAGGTTCAGAATCTGAACTGAAAATCAAAAAGTGAATTTAAAAAATGCAATTGAATAAGTGTATTAAATGTTTAATAATAGGTGTTAACTACAATAGTTCAGTTTTACATTCAAAACTTAGTAATGCTTTCGATCAAAATGCGTTTCAATGGCTGGCATACTAGAAATTGCAGTTTCTGCTTTAAGTGTAATACTTCGAAACAGCCACAAGATGGTGCCTCTTGCCTTGTTGTTAATGTGGCAGGCTGAGGGCCGGGACGGCTAATGCTAGTTAGCTTTAGCTGCTAATGCTAGTTAGCTCGGCGGCTAATTGTGCCTTATCTAATAAAATTAGGTCGCTGTGGATCTTAGCAAACAGCAAACGAACGTTATATTTAACCAAGCAATGAATATGTGTTGGGCACGAGACACCCAAATGCTAAATTACCTCAAGCTGCCGAAGCAGAGTTAGCAAGTTCGGTTAGCTACTCCGAACGCTAACTGGGAGGCTTTTGAACAAACTATGCATTCCGGACGCTTCATCAGTAAGGCATAGCACTGTTCATGAATTTCAGGCCTTATATTTAATTGTTTAAGTCGACAAATAAACGGTATCAAGATGGATAAAAACTTTTCGAAACAAACACTCAAAGCACAAAGGCTAGTTAGCAACACACGGACTGACTGCAGCTTCAGCTAACGTCACGGATCAAACAGCGCTCACGGCAAAACAGATTAATAAAACACAAGTGCGTCCACTAATGTTATCAATCCGACGTGATATAAAAACAAAACAGCGTTTCAACCAGTAAATTACTTACACAATTTGATTAAAGGACGGCATATGCTCACACAGCAGATAAAGAACCAGTGTATATGAATGAATGGCAGAGGGAGGCTTCAGCTCCCGGTGATTAAATAATAGTGTTTCTTTGTGCAAAAAGAGGTTTTTAATCGGCCTCGGACGGGACGCCAATATATGTAGGGGTACTACATTATGATTTATAGCTCTCGTTATCAATAATTGGGGCACCACCCTAGATTCCTAGGGAAATAATAAACTTTAATAAAAAATTAATATTCATAAAAATTTTGATCAATCTCATATCAAAAAGTCTTGAATCCTCGTTTAAATTGACCACATTCTACACAAAGAAACACATAAGACTGTAGTTTGATCTAAAATGAGGTATTTATTAACTATTCTATGAAAAATAATGACAAGTGAACTATATACAATGTAGATATGATGTGTGTGTGTGCGTGCAGGGCTACATGTGTGTGTGTGCGTGCATGTGTGGAATGTGGGAGTGTGTGTGTGGTGTGTGCGTGTGTGGGAGATGTGGAAGTGTGTGTGAGAGAGAAGGAAATATGGTGAGGATTAGCCAGAGCTAACCTGACGAGGTAACCGGTAATTTGGATTAAGAATTAATCATTTGTAAAGGAATAAACTGATTAAATGAATTAATTGACCAAGCGGTTAGTACATCACCCATAGAATGGAATCAGAGCAAGCTCAGCTGGATTTTGAAGTGAACCGTCATGGGGCTGGGACTTGCGGGCCTTCAGAGAAGCAGCACAACGGTCTGGACTTGCAGGTTCGAAGCGGTGTGTCGTCGTTATGGCCACGCTTGGATGTCCTGCCGCGGGTTGATCGATTCTGTGCAAATGGACCTGATCCAACAGGTCTACGGAGGTCACAGCTGAATGGCGCCGGGTTTAATGCCGCTTGATTTAAAAAAAAATGATGGCTCTCAGTCTTAGCCAAGAAAAACGGATGTTTGATGATAAACTGTCAAAATTAAGAAAAATAAATGCTGGTTCTGAATCGGTTCTCCAGATTAAACGAATAAAATTCGGCTTAACGTGAGCAAAATGTCTAGACTAATGTTCCAAAAATTGATGAAATAAATAGTTAACACTTTGAAAGGAAGATAACTTAAAAAGAAAAAGAAAAACGCGCTTTAGATAGAGAAAATGAGAGAGACTTTGGTTGGCCTCTCAGGGCCAGATGAGGAAGAGAAGAGAGAGAAGGTGGGGGCTGCTTAGGCTTATAAAGGTCAGAGGCGGAGAAAGAAACTTTCAGCTCCAGAAAAAGGAAATGATCCAAAATGGATAAAGAGTATGTGATGTTAGAACGGTAAACGATCTGTCTATCTCTCCACCATATTTCAGTTGTGTGAAAGAGAAACGCATGTTCCTAAATGTGTAGATTAATACAGTGAACCCTCGTTTATCACGGGGGTTACGTTCCAAAAGGAACCCGCGATAGGCGAAATCCGTGAAGTAGTCAGCTTTATTTTTTACAGTTATTATACAATACTGCACTTGGGGGAGCGCTGCAGCTGCAGCCAGGTGGACGCCGCGGCGGTACTCTTGCCTCAGAGAGCGGGCCGGCTGAATCAATTGGAGGGGTCGGGGGTGGGGAAGGCTCGCGCCGGCGCTCTTATCCTGGGGAGCGCGGCTGCGGTGGCCAGAGACGGCTGGGGACCACGTCCACTGTCCAGTGGGAAAAGAATAAGGCTGCTCCGTCGGCACCGTCTTTCAGGGTGTCTCACTAGACCAAGGAGAGAAATGATCCAGTGTTCCACAGCAGGCAGCGCTGGCCTGTATGGCAGAGGAGACGAGGCGCGGAGACTGTTCACGTTGGTCAGTCCCTTAGCCAATCAGGATGCAGAACACAATGCACTAAAAAAATCCGTGAAACAGCGAAGCCGTGAAAGGTGAACCGCGTTATAGCGAGGGTTCACTGTACATATGTTCATATTATGTGAATTATTTTATTCATAACTATATGTTTATGTTTATGACATTAAAATATGTATCACAGTGAAAATATAACAACAAGTCAGAGATTTGGTAACAGGTAAATACAATGGTCATCATTCAACCTAAATGGAGAGGAAATTCAGAGGTTAATACTGGAATTCATTCCAAAATCATAGTATCCTGGGGAAGAAATGATTAAACATCACAAATTAATAAATCGACTTCTATAAGACATGTAAATATCAGTGTGGGACCTTCGTCAAAATCCTTGGTCATCTGTACAGCAAATTACGGACGACCAACTCCTGCCAAATCCAAATTTTTGGTAATCCGTACAAATTTCTGGTCGTGCGTAATTCGTGGCTTTTTTTTTAGTTGAAGCAAAAAATAAAATTGATTAAAAAGTCACTTTTTAAAAAAATCTTTAATTATGTCTTGTGTAACTTTAATACTACACTCCAGTAAGACTTAGATCATCACTGACACCAGCATCAGCAGCTTGACCAGCATCCTCAGACTCAGAGCTGTCCTTGGCAGCTTTGGGGTTTTTCACCCCCTGTATGTATCTCCACATAGTTAGCACAAAGTCTCTTAGCACAAAAATATCACAAAAATGTCATACCAAAAAAGGCCTAAGACCACATCATCCCTGAGAATATTCCTTGATAACAAAGCCCAAGCGTCTGCCCTAATAACCTGTGTGATCCAAACTGAGACCTGTGTGGAGATGTGGGAATCGAACCTCCAAACATTGAATAATAAGAAAAATCGGAAATGAAACTTTTCATTATCCATTATAGCCCCCTCTGTACTGTCATTCAATGATCGAAGCGAGACCCCTAAGGAAAGTTGGGAACCGAAGCAATAAATAGAAATAAATGGTTAGAGTCAGAATCGACATCGCTCAACATCCACACGAACCCCAACCAGAAACTGAAACCTGCGCGAAAGCGATGCGCAATGACACAAGATGGCGGCCTCCTGCAGGTTGAGAACCGAGAAGTTATTCGTTGTTTTAAATTGGTAAGAAATCATTTAATATGTCTTTCTGAGCGGCGGTCGTCCGGGCAGATGAGCAAGAATGTAGATATCGTAATGACGAGTCGTCCGGCCGAGTTTCAGGTCGCTACGGACGAGCGGACGAGCGCGAAGGTCCCACACTGAAATGTGATTTTCGAATATGTCATAGATGAAACACTGTGAGTAACTGTGGTAAATCTGGAAAAACCAAATGCATATAGAAATATTAATTTGGCAAGTGTTTTTAAGTTCAGTTCCAGTCTCTTTGTTTCAGTCAAAGAGAGAGAGAGGGTGACTCCAGCCTTCAGCCATAAAGTTTTACGACTTGTTATCTGATCTGTGGAATGCAGAGACGTCTCCGGCTGAGGGTCTCCTAAAGCTGAAAAGGGATTTTAGCATGAAAGTTCATTAAACAAGACATCCATAGCATATAACTGAAAGTCATTGTCTTTTAAAAAGAAAAAGTTATTCCAGGGGTTTAAATGTTCACAGGAGCTCCATCCTTCTGTGAATGAAAACCGACAGAAATACAAATGTCTCAATCTTCCTCTAGAGATGGGTGTTGGTCAGTGCTGGAGAGGGACAGCTTATCTGAGTTTTGATCAGCTCAGGAATTCCAGGGCCTTTGCTGTATTCCTACATCCCCCACTTTGGAGCGATGTTCGTTGTATCAGACAAACTTCGATCCAACATCAAGGTCATCCGTGGTCGTCGGAACAAACTCAGATGCTGCTCTGATTCAGGGCTGATGTTTATTAGTATCAGGAACAGGAAACCTAAGGGTTAGTTGGTTAGCTTCAGAAACAGCTTTATTACTGACTAGTAAGGTAAAGTAAAAGAATCAAGATTCTAATAAACAGTAGGTAAGGCCGATGGGCTTAGAGAATTAAAAAAAAATACACAACAAAATAAGGTAAAATAAAACAAACCTAAAGCTATACATGTCACTTCTGAAAATGTAAATCCTTACAGAAGTGTTAGATGATGGTTAAATTATTTGACCGTATGCAAGGTGTAATTGTCAGTAGTAGTGTGGATAGATGTATGATTTACCTAAAGCTGGTGTCTTGAAACACGTCAGACAGAAGAATATTTACCTACTGGGTGAGCAGTCGACCTGGAAAACAGAGAGTTATGAATTCACGATACTGGCAGTGATAAGAGACGCGAATCTTATGTTAACGAGAATCAAAATAGAGACTGCGGTCAGTTGTGCACCTGATACGATGGGTTTAACCCCCACTTGTAGCTACGGAGTTTAACGAGGGTGCTAATAAAGATATTAAAGGGTGAACTTGACTGAAGACAAGGCACCTGTGGTTGGGAGGAGCTCAAGTGATTTTTCACTGAGTCTGAAAGGAAAGAAAACAGCTCTGTTTATGTTATTTTTAGTAACCTGGTTTGGTTATTGTGGTTATCTTATTTATTTTGGTAATTTCCTGACAATTTGATTGTATAGTTGTTTATTAAAGTTAGGTGTATGATTGTAAAGTTATTTATTTCCTTGTCTCTGTTGATTCTACAGCTGAATTTGTAAACTTAGTAATTTATTTCTTTGCCTGTTAATTTTACAATTGGGCTTGTACAATTAAGTTATTTAATTTTTTCTGTTCTATACCTGTTTTCCTCTAGAACGTTTAGTTTCCCAATTTTCTATTTAGCTATGTTATGAGATACGACTGATTTATTGCTTCCCATGCAGTCTTTATGAAGTTTTGGTGCGATTTTTATGTATTCATTTAAAGTGGACGGGTTTTTGTCCCTGTCGATTTTGTTTTGATAGATTACAGGACAGATTTTGTCCTTAATCCTGTAGAGGTCAGACCAGTGAGCGAGGAGCTTTTGGTTGAGCTCACCCCCACTTTGTTTAGTGTTCTCAGGTGGTTGGGCAGAGAGGTAGGACCATGTTCTGTCCCCCACTTGGTGGTTATTTTGCGTGAGGTTTTGGTCACTTACGTCAGTCATATAGTGGGAAGCTGTGTGAGCTGCATCAACACAGGCTTCCTCTGGCTGGAAGAGCAGGTGCAGTAGTAGAATCCTTTGTCTACCTGTCATTATTTTAAGGAGTGGAACTTTGGTCACTTCATGTGGAGTTCCTGTGATGGTTATCAGAAGTAGGAATAGTCTGGTCTTAAAATTTCTGTGGTTGGCTTTTCCTATCTGACCTGAAGTCTGGTGAACAGTGCGCAGGCTGGGATTTGCCCATGGTGATTCATGGCCGTGTGTCAACGTCACCCCCCTGTGGTTTTGGGTCACCACGAACGAAGGTGAAGTGAGAGGGCCAAAAGCATGAAAAGTAGGCCGACAAACACCAGAAAAGTGGCGAGGACAGTAGAGAGGAGCCAAAAGTGACAAGCCGAGGAGAAGTGCAGGGAGCGCAGAGTGTAGGTATTAGCACTCACAAGATCTGGAACTGGGCCCTGTGTGACAGAGTCAAGTGAAGGTAGGGTCAGATGGTCAGAGTCAGCTGCCAGGGAGACCAACACAGGAGAGTGAGCGGCCCGTGGGGCAGCAGAGGGAGGGCGAGTGAGCTCACTGGCCGTCAGGGTGGGCACAAAATTTTGGGCTGGGCTGACATGTGGAGGCACATATCCAAGAGGTGGCCACAGGAATGTTCTGGATGGAGAAAGGAAGACCAGGGTCTAGTGGAAGCTGGAGGTCATGCCGTGCTTCCCTGCTGGTGCACTTGATACCTGCAGTTTCAGTGACATGTGCAGACTGTGGACAGAGGTGGGTTGCAAGAGTGGATTCATCCACTGTGCAAAGGAAGATGTCATATGGGCTCTGTGGAGCCTGTAAGGTGTTGCCTGTCATGCCTGTGAGCCCTTGGCTGTAACTCTGTGTCACAGTGTCTTCAGGAGCTGCAACTGGCAGGGGCTGGCGGACCTGCGCATAGATTACAGAGCATTTAAAGTCAATTATGGGTTCAAAGCGGTTGAGGAGGTCTTTCCCCATAAGGAAAGGAATGTTGTCCAGAGATGACACATACACTGGATGGATCAGGGTCATATGTCCTATGGTAAGCGTCAATTCAGCCATAGTGGACAACGTGACCGTTGTCTGTGCATATGGCTGGATGTCCAAGTCACAGAACTGACAATCAAACTTTCTACCTGTCCTGTGCAGTCTGTGCAGCAGTTCCTGGAAAAGAGGGAGCAACATCATTGTGACGTTGGCTCCAGTGTCCAGAAGTGCGTCCTGATGCAGGACACCTTCAATGGTTATGGGTAGGTGAAATTTTCGGCCTGTTCCTCCCTTTTCAGTGAGGTGGCCAAGGAATGTCATCGGACCAGTGAATGCATTGTTCTCAAAAATTTCATCATCAGAGTCTGGTCGGACTTCTGAGAGCGCACTGAGGGGTTCTCGGTCATCACCCCCCTGTTGAGAATCTAGCGTGTCAGTCTCAGGGTCTGAGTCAAAGTCAGGTTCATCAGCTTCCCAGTTTGACATATTTTCTGTGTCATCTGGTTGGCTGGAAGGGTAGTCATATTCATGGTTGGAGTGTTCAGTCATGCATTGTTGCAGGTCTGAGTGCACTGCATTGTCATGAGGTCCCAAGCATAATTCTCCCTCAGCCGTGGTTGAGGAGCTGGAGGGGTTAACTGGGGAATCTATGGAGGAAGACACAGACGGTACAGAGTCACGCTCTGACTTCTCTCGTGTTTTCCTGACCTCTTGGAGCAGCTGTTTAAGCTCCTTTACTTCTCTTTGGAAATGTGAGGGATGTCAGACTCACCTGTTCCACTGACGTGGTTCTGTCTGGGTCAGCTTTTCTCATCATTCCTATGTGAGTATTTGTCACGGGAAGCGCCACGATTGTGATGTCTGTCCCAACGGTTCGACCGTCCCCTTCGTGGGTGACCTGGGGGCCGAGTTTGGTTAGGAACAGATTTCATGTGGTCCTGGCGTCTGCCAGTCCAAGGTGGTTTGACAGGTTTGTGGGCCTGCCTAGGTCCCTGAGGTGAGGACTGTTTCGGTGTTGAGTCAGGCCGTTTAGCTTGTGGTGGATGAATAATCCGACCATGTGAATTGTGGCCTGAAGTTCCTTCAAGCTCCATCAGTGAGGGAGGGCTGTCAAGACGCAGAATGGTGTTACGTTTTGCTGATCTGGACTGACTCTGTCTCTGTTTAAAGAAGCCTTTTACAGCCAGTTGTCGAAGCTGTCGGCTGTCTAAGGAGCGTGGACAAGCTGACACTCCAAGAGGGTGGCTGGTAGTGGGATGCAGGTGTTCGACAAAGAGAGATTTGAAGTGCAAATCTTCCTCCATTCCCGGTTCGTTTTGGGATCCAAAGTAGGCTAGACGTAGCCTGTGGTAATAGTGATGGGGATTCTCTGATCGTCCCCGTTTGACCCGAAGGGCAGGTATCAGGCCAGTGTCTGGCATGAGGTCGCGGTATTCCTCTTTCAGGGCCTGACACAGCTTTTCAAAATCAGTTCTGACATTGAGAGGTTGGCGGTCGATAAAGCTGCTGACATCACGACTGGATGTCATCTTTACCAGACAAATCTTGTCATCTACTGAGGCGAGTGGATGCCTCTTCCAGAAGAAGTTGATGTCAGACAAGTAGGTGAGGATGTCATAGTTGGAGTCATTATAATTCGGTTCAAAACGCTGTACGTGTCTAGCTATGCTGTCTAAATCATGGTCTGTGGGACCCTGGGGTAACGGGTTACCTGAGTCCAAGGAAGACTAAGGAAGAGGTGGTGTTTCAGCTCCGTCCAGGTGTGCACTGACATCCTGGAGACGGGTGGCCGGCTCCTGTGTAGGCAAAGGAGAAGGAGACAAAAACGGTTTCTCTGAGCTGCTGGGGGAGATGGGGTGCGTCTTCCCGGTTCTGTGAGCTCAGCTTCAAGTTCAGCTAGCTCTTTTGGTTCGATCTTTTGAATTTCTAGTGGTTCTGCAGCTCTGACTTCAGCGTCCTGCAACTGTTGTTCGAGGTTTGCCACATAGCTGCTGTTGTCTTTGATTTGAGATTTTAAGTCATTGTTTTCAAACACAGCTTTCTTCAGAAGGTGTTCGGTTTCTGTATAGTCCTTATTGGACTGTGCCAGCTCTGTCTCTACAGTTTGAAGCTGGGTCTTTTGGTTGGAAATTGCTTCCTGCAATTGGTCATTTTCCGTCTTTAATTGATGTATTTCTTGTTTTGACTCCGCATTTCTGCTTTGAAGCTGAGATATTTGAGTTTCCAATTCAGCTACACGTGTTTGGGCAGTTTGATTTTGTCTTTTTAGCAGGTCATTTTCCTGTAAAAGCTGGTATGTGTTTTGACGTTGTGCTGACATCACGGCAGACATTTTCCCTAAGATTTTTAACAAATTTTGATTTTTGTGTGTTTTTGAGAGCACTTCAGTTAGGAGTTCTGTCATTTTGGTTTCAAAGGTAGAAGGACCAACATTTTGGATTTTTCCTACATATCCAGGTAACAGGTCTTCAGTCAAGCCACTTAAAGCGTCATCTAAGTTCATCAGGGGGTCACCGAGGTCAGACGCATCTGGGGCCATGTCTGTTAATGAGAGCAAACGGACAAATGTTACAAACAAATTTACAACGAAACAATTTTAGCACAAGTTGGGCTGGAAAAATCTGTTTTTGGAATCGGAACAACCATAAACAACAAGTGAGATTATTCAAATGCAGTTAGTTGTCCTCAAAAAGAAGAGTTTAGATAATTTGGTCAACAGCCTGAATTTATGTACATTTGTTTTTGTAAGATTAATTGTTTTAGTGTTCAAGGTTAGCAGCTCAATTACCGTAGGTAAAGGAGAACTAATTCAGCATTGGTTAGTTAAAGGCATTCAGTTGTGGAAAACCATTTAACTACGAAAAAGTTTCAAATAAACATTAAATTGCAAGCTTGATTATGCACATTAAATGTTTACTTAAAATGTGCTCAACTGATTAGTTGATGCAAAAACAACTCACTTAACTTGTGTTTAAGTGGTGAGTCAGAATCTGTGAAAATTGCTTAGGTTCAGAATCTGAACTGAAAATCAAAAAGTGAATTTAAAAATGCAATTGAATAAGTGTATTAAATGTTTAATAATAGGTGTTAACTACAATAGTTCAGTTTTACATTCAAAACTTAGTAATGCTTTCGATCAAAATGCGTTTCAATGGCTGGCATACTAGAAAATTGCAGTTTCTGCTTTAAGTGTAATACTTCGAAACAGCCACAAGATGGTGCCTCTTGCCTTGTTGTTAATGTGGCAGGCTGAGGGCCGGGACGGCTAATGCTAGTTAGCTTTAGCTGCTAATGCTAGTTAGCTCGGCGGCTAATTGTGCCTTATCTAATAAAATTAGGTCGCTGTGGATCTTAGCAAAACAGCAAACGAACGTTATATTTAACCAAGCAATGAATATGTGTTGGGCACGAGACCCCAAATGCTAAATTACCTCAAGCTGCCGAAGCAGAGTTAGCAAGTTCGGTTAGCTACTCCGAACGCTAACTGGGAGGCTTTTTGAACAAACTATGCATTCCGGACGCTTCATCAGTAAGGCATAGCACTGTTCATGAATTTCAGGCCTTATATTTAATTGTTTAAGTCGACAAATAAACGGTATCAAGATGGATAAAAACTTTTCGAAACAAACACTCAAAGCACAAAGGCTAGTTAGCAACACACGGACTGACTGCAGCTTCAGCTAACGTCACGGATCAACCAGCGCTCACGGCAAACAGATTAATAAACACAAGTGCGTCCACTAATGTTATCAATCCGACGTGATATAAAAACAAAACAGCGTTTCAACCAGTAAATTACTTACACAATTGATTAAAGGACGGCATATGCTCACACAGCAGATAAGAACCAGTGTATATGAATGAATGGCAGAGGGAGGCTTCAGCTCCCGGTGATTAAATAATAGTGTTTCTTTGTGCAAAAAGAGGTTTTAATCGGCCTCGGACGGGACGCCAATATATGTAGGGGTACTACATTATGATTTATAGCTCTCGTTATCAATAATTGGGGCACCACCCTAGATTCCTAGGGAAATAATAAACTTAATAAAAATTAATATTCATAAAATTTTGATCAATCTCATATCAAAAAGTCTTGAATCCTCGTTTAAATTGACCACATTCTACACAAAGAAACACATAAGACTGTAGTTTGATCTAAAATGAGGTATTTATTACTATTCTATGAAAAATAATGACAAGTGAACTATATACAATGTAGATATGATGTGTGTGTGTGCGTGCAGGGCTACATGTGTGTGTGTGCGTGCATGTGTGGAATGTGGGAGTGTGTGTGTGGTGTGTGCGTGTGTGGGAGATGTGGAAGTGTGTGTGAGAGAGAAGGAAATATGGTGAGGATTAGCCAGAGCTAACCTGACGAGGTAACCGGTAATTTGGATTAAGAATTAATCATTTGTAAAGGAATAAACTGATTAAATGAATTAATTGACCAAGCGGTTAGTACATCACCCATAGAATGGAATCAGAGCAAGCTCAGCTGGATTTTGAAGTGAACCGTCATGGGGCTGGGACTTGCGGGCCTTCAGAGAAGCAGCACAACGGTCTGGACTTGCAGGTTCGAAGCGGTGTGTCGTCGTTATGGCCACGCTTGGATGTCCTGCCGCGGGTTGATCGATTCTGTGCAAATGGACCTGATCCAACAGGTCTACCGGAGGTCACAGCTGAATGGCGCCGGGTTTAATGCCGCTTGATTTAAAAAAAAAAAATGATGGCTCTCAGTCTTAGCCAAGAAAACGGATGTTTGATGATAAACTGTCAAAATTAAGAAAAATAAATGCTGGTTCTGAATCGGTTCTCCAGATTAAACGAATAAAATTCGGCTTAACGTGAGCAAAATGTCTAGACTAATGTCCAAAAATTGATGAAATAAATAGTTAACACTTTGAAAGAAGATAACTTAAAAAGAAAAAAGAAAAACGCGCTTTAGATAGAGAAAATGGAGAGGAGACTTTGGGTTGGCCTCTCAGGGCCAGATGAGGAAGAGAAGAGAGAGAAGGTGGGGGCTGCTTAGGCTTATAAAGGTCAGAGGCGGAGAAAGAAACTTTCAGCTCCAGAAAAAGGAAATGATCCAAAATGGATAAAGAGTATGTGATGTTAGAACGGTAAACGATCTGTCTATCTCTCCACCATATTTCAGTTGTGTGAAAGAGAAACGCATGTTCCTAAATGTGTAGATTATACAGTGAACCCCTCGTTTTATCACGGGGGTTACGTTCCAAAAGGAACCCGCGATAGGCGAAATCCTGAAGTAGTCAGCTTTATTTTTTACAGTTATTATACAATACTGCACTTGGGGAGCGCTGCAGCTTGCAGCCAGGTGGACGCCGCGGCGGTACTCTTGCCTCAGAGAGCGGGCCGGCTGAATCAATTGGAGGGGTCGGGGTGGGGAAAGGCTCGCGCCCGGCGCTCTTATCCTGGGAAGCGCGGCTGCGGTGGCCAGAGACGGCTGGGGACCACGTCCACTGTCCAGTGGGAAAAGAATAAGGCTGCTCCGTCGGCACGTCTTTCAGGGTGTCTCACTAGACCAAGGAGAGAAATGATCAGTTGTTCCACAGCAGGCAGCGCTGGCTGTATGGCAAGAGGAGACGAGGCGCGGAGACTGTTCACGTTGGTCAGTCCCTTAGCCAATCAGGATGCAGACACAATGCACTAAAAAATCCGTTGAAACAGCGAAGCCGTGAAAGGTGAACCGCGTTATAGCGAGGGTTCACTGTACATATGTTCATATTATGTGAATTATTTTATTCATAACTATATGTTTATGTTATGACATTAAAATATGTATCACAGTGAAAATATAACAACAAGTCAGAGATTTGGTAACAGGTAAATACAATGTCATCATTCAACCTAAATGGAGAGGGAAATTCAGAGGTTAATACTGGAATTCATTCCAAATCATAGTATCCTGGGGAAGAAATGATTAAACATCACAAATTAATAAATCGACTTCTATAGACATGTAAATATCAGTGTGGGACCTTCGTCAAAATCCTTGTCATCTGTACAGCAAATTACGGACGACCAACTCCTGCCAAATCCAAATTTTTGGTAATCCGTACAAATTTCTGGTCAGTGCGTAATTCGTGGCTTTTTTTTAGTTGAAGCAAAAAATAAAATTGATTAAAAAGTCACTTTTTAAAAAAATCTTTAATTATGTCTTGTGTAACTTTAATACTACACTCAGTAAGACTTAGATCATCACTGACACCAGCATCAGCAGCTTGACCAGCATCCTCAGACTCAGAGTGTCCTTGGCAGCTTTGGGGTTTTTTCACCCCCTGTATGTATCTCCACATAGTTAGCACAAAGTCTCTAGCACAAAAAATATCACAAAAATGTCATACCAAAAAAAGGCCTAAGACCACATCATCCCTGAGAATATTCCTTGATAACAAAGCCCAAGCGTCTGCCTAATAACCTGTGTGATCCAAACTGAGACCTGTGTGGAGATGTGGGAATCGAACCTCCAAACATTGAATAATAAGAAAAATCGGAAATGAAACTTTTCATTATCCATTATAGCCCCCTCTGTACTGTCATTCAATGATCGAAGCGAGACCCCTAAGGAAAGTTGGGAACCGAAGCAATAAATAGAAATAAATGGTTAGAGTCAGAATCGACATCGCTCAACATCCACACGAACCCCAACCAGAAACTGAAACCTGCGCGAAGCGATGCGCAATGACACAAGATGGCGGCCTCCTGCAGGTTGAGAACCGAGAAGTTATTCGTTGTTTTAAATTGGTAAGAAATCATTTAATATGTCTTCTGAGCGGCGGTCGTCCGGGCAGATGAGCAAGAATGTAGATATCGTAATGACGAGTCGTCCGGCCGAGTTTCAGGTCGCTACGGACGAGCGGACGAGCGCGAAGGTCCCCACACTGAAATGTGATTTTCGAATATGTCATAGATGAAACACTGTGAGTAACTGTGGTAAATCTGGAAAAACCAAATGCATATAGAAATATTAATTTGGCAAGTGTTTTTAAGTTCAGTTCCAGTCTCTTTGTTTCAGTCAAAGAGAGAGAGAGGGTGACTCCAGCCTTCAGCCATAAAGTTTTACGACTTGTTATCTGATCTGTGGAATGCAGAGACGTCTCCGGCTGAGGGTCTCCTAAAGCTGAAAAGGGATTTTAGCATGAAAGTTCATTAAACAAGACATCCATAGCATATAACTGAAAGTCATTGTCTTTAAAAAGAAAAAGTTATTCCAGGGGTTTAAATGTTCACAGGAGCTCCATCCTTCTGTGAATGAAAACCGACAGAAATACAAATGTCTCAATCTTCCTCTAGAGATGGGTGTTGGTCAGTGCTGGAGAGGGACAGCTTATCTGAGTTTTGATCAGCTCAGGAATTCCAGGGCCTTTGCTGTATTCCTACATCCCCCACTTTGGAGCGATGTTCGTTGTATCAGACAAACTTCGATCCAACATCAAGGTCATCCGTGGTCGTCGGGAACAAACTCAGATGCTGCTCTGATTCAGGGCTGATGTTTATTAGTATCAGGAACAGGAAACCTAAGGGTTAGTTGGTTAGCTTCAGAAACAGCTTTATTACTGACTAGTAAGGTAAAGTAAAAGAATCAAGATTCTAATAAACAGTAGGTAAGGCCGATGGGCTTAGAGAATTAAAAAAAAATACACAACAAAATAAGGTAAAATAAAACAAACCTAAAGCTATACATGTCACTTCTGAAAATGTAAATCCTTACAGAAGTGTTAGATGATGGTTAAATTATTTGACCGTATGCAAGGTGTAATTGTCAGTAGTAGTGTGGATAGATGTATGATTTACCTAAAGCTGGTGTCTTGAAACACGTCAGACAGAAGAATATTTACCTACTGGGTGAGCAGTCGACCTGGAAAACAGAGAGTTATGAATTCACGATACTGGCAGTGATAAGAGACGCGAATCTTATGTTAACGAGAATCAAAATAGAGACTGCGGTCAGTTGTGCACCTGATACGATGGGTTTAACCCCCACTTGTAGCTACGGAGTTTAACGAGGGTGCTAATAAAGATATTAAAGGGTGAACTTGACTGAAGACAAGGCACCTGTGGTTGGGAGGAGCTCAAGTGATTTTTCACTGAGTCTGAAAGGAAAGAAAACAGCTCTGTTTATGTTATTTTTAGTAACCTGGTTTGGTTATTGTGGTTATCTTATTTATTTGGTAATTTCCTGACAATTTGATTGTATAGTTGTTTATTAAAGTTAGGTGTATGATTGTAAAGTTATTTATTTCCTTGTCTCTGTTGATTCTACAGCTGAATTTGTAAACTTAGTAATTTATTTCTTTGCCTGTTAATTTTACAATTGGGCTTGTACAATTAAGTTATTTAATTTTTTCTGTTCTATACCTGTTTTCCTCTAGAACGTTTAGTTTCCCAATTTTCTATTTAGCTATGTTATGAGATACGACTGATTTATTGCTTCCCATGCAGTCTTTATGAAGTTTTGGTGCGATTTTTATGTATTCATTTAAAGTGGACGGGTTTTTGTCCCTGTCGATTTTGTTTTGATAGATTACAGGACAGATTTTGTCCTTAATCCTGTAGAGGTCAGACCAGTGAGCGAGGAGCTTTTGGTTGAGCTCACCCCCACTTTGTTTAGTGTTCTCAGGTGGTTGGGCAGAGAGGTAGGACCATGTTCTGTCCCCCACTTGGTGGTTATTTTGCGTGAGGTTTTGGTCACTTACGTCAGTCATATAGTGGGAAGCTGTGTGAGCTGCATCAACACAGGCTTCCTCTGGCTGGAAGAGCAGGTGCAGTAGTAGAATCCTTTGTCTACCTGTCATTATTTTAAGGAGTGGAACTTTGGTCACTTCATGTGGAGTTCCTGTGATGGTTATCAGAAGTAGGAATAGTCTGGTCTTAAAATTTCTGTGGTTGGCTTTTCCTATCTGACCTGAAGTCTGGTGAACAGTGCGCAGGCTGGGATTTGCCCATGGTGATTCATGGCCGTGTGTCAACGTCACCCCCCTGTGGTTTTGGGTCACCACGAACGAAGGTGAAGTGAGAGGGCCAAAAGCATGAAAAAGTAGGCCGACAAACACCAGAAAAGTGGCGAGGACAGTAGAGAGGAGCCAAAAGTGACAAGCCGAGGAGAAGTGCAGGGAGCGCAGAGTGTAGGTATTAGCACTCACAAGATCTGGAACTGGGCCCTGTGTGACAGAGTCAAGTGAAGGTAGGGTCAGATGGTCAGAGTCAGCTGCCAGGGAGACCAACACAGGAGAGTGAGCGGCCCGTGGGGCAGCAGAGGGAGGGCGAGTGAGCTCACTGGCCGTCAGGGTGGGCACAAAATTTTGGGCTGGGCTGACATGTGGAGGCACATATCCAAGAGGTGGCCACAGGAATGTTCTGGATGGAGAAAGGAAGACCAGGGTCTAGTGGAAGCTGGAGGTCATGCCGTGCTTCCCTGCTGGTGCACTTGATACCTGCAGTTTCAGTGACATGTGCAGACTGTGGACAGAGGTGGGTTGCAAGAGTGGATTCATCCACTGTGCAAAGGAAGATGTCATATGGGCTCTGTGGAGCCTGTAAGGTGTTGCCTGTCATGCCTGTGAGCCCTTGGCTGTAACTCTGTGTCACAGTGTCTTCAGGAGCTGCAACTGGCAGGGGCTGGCGGACCTGCGCATAGATTACAGAGCATTTAAAGTCAATTATGGGTTCAAAGCGGTTGAGGAGGTCTTTCCCCATAAGGAAAGGAATGTTGTCCAGAGATGACACATACACTGGATGGATCAGGGTCATATGTCCTATGGTAAGCGTCAATTCAGCCATAGTGGACAACGTGACCGTTGTCTGTGCATATGGCTGGATGTCCAAGTCACAGAACTGACAATCAAACTTTCTACCTGTCCTGTGCAGTCTGTGCAGCAGTTCCTGGAAAAGAGGGAGCAACATCATTGTGACGTTGGCTCCAGTGTCCAGAAGTGCGTCCTGATGCAGGACACCTTCAATGGTTATGGGTAGGTGAAATTTTCGGCCTGTTCCTCCCTTTTCAGTGAGGTGGCCAAGGAATGTCATCGGACCAGTGAATGCATTGTTCTCAAAATTTCATCATCAGAGTCTGGTCGGACTTCTGAGAGCGCACTGAGGGGTTCTCGGTCATCACCCCCCTGTTGAGAATCTAGCGTGTCAGTCTCAGGGTCTGAGTCAAAGTCAGGTTCATCAGCTTCCCAGTTTGACATATTTTCTGTGTCATCTGGTTGGCTGGAAGGGTAGTCATATTCATGGTTGGAGTGTTCAGTCATGCATTGTTGCAGGTCTGAGTGCACTGCATTGTCATGAGGTCCCAAGCATAATTCTCCCTCAGCCGTGGTTGAGGAGCTGGAGGGGTTAACTGGGGAATCTATGGAGGAAGACACAGACGGTACAGAGTCACGCTCTGACTTCTCTCGTGTTTTCCTGACCTCTTGGAGCAGCTGTTTAAGCTCCTTTACTTCTTCTTTGGAAATGTGAGGGATGTCAGACTCACCTGTTCCACTGACGTGGTTCTGTCTGGGTCAGCTTTTCTCATCATTCCTATGTGAGTATTTGTCACGGGAAGCGCCACGATTGTGATGTCTGTCCCAACGGTTCGACCGTCCCCTTCGTGGGTGACCTGGGGGCCGAGTTTGGTTAGGAACAGATTTCATGTGGTCCTGGCGTCTGCCAGTCCAAGGTGGTTTGACAGGTTTGTGGGCCTGCCTAGGTCCCTGAGGTGAGGACTGTTTCGGTGTTGAGTCAGGCCGTTTAGCTTGTGGTGGATGAATAATCCGACCATGTGAATTGTGGCCTGAAGTTCCTTCAAGCTCCATCAGTGAGGGAGGGCTGTCAAGACGCAGAATGGTGTTACGTTTTGCTGATCTGGACTGACTCTGTCTCTGTTTAAAGAAGCCTTTTACAGCCAGTTGTCGAAGCTGTCGGCTGTCTAAGGAGCGTGGACAAGCTGACACTCCAAGAGGGTGGCTGGTAGTGGGATGCAGGTGTTCGACAAAGAGAGATTTGAAGTGCAAATCTTCCTCCATTCCCGGTTCGTTTTGGGATCCAAAGTAGGCTAGACGTAGCCTGTGGTAATAGTGATGGGGATTCTCTGATCGTCCCCGTTTGACCCGAAGGGCAGGTATCAGGCCAGTGTCTGGCATGAGGTCGCGGTATTCCTCTTTCAGGGCCTGACACAGCTTTTCAAAATCAGTTCTGACATTGAGAGGTTGGCGGTCGATAAAGCTGCTGACATCACGACTGGATGTCATCTTTACCAGACAAATCTTGTCATCTACTGAGGCGAGTGGATGCCTCTTCCAGAAGAAGTTGATGTCAGACAAGTAGGTGAGGATGTCATAGTTGGAGTCATTATAATTCGGTTCAAAACGCTGTACGTGTCTAGCTATGCTGTCTAAATCATGGTCTGTGGGACCCTGGGGTAACGGGTTACCTGAGTCCAAGGAAGACTAAGGAAGAGGTGGTGTTTCAGCTCCGTCCAGGTGTGCACTGACATCCTGGAGACGGGTGGCCGGCTCCTGTGTAGGCAAAGGAGAAGGAGACAAAAACGGTTTTCTCTGAGCTGCTGGGGGAGATGGGGTGCGTCTTCCCGGTTCTGTGAGCTCAGCTTCAAGTTCAGCTAGCTCTTTTGGTTCGATCTTTTGAATTTCTAGTGGTTCTGCAGCTCTGACTTCAGCGTCCTGCAACTGTTGTTCGAGGTTTGCCACATAGCTGCTGTTGTCTTTGATTTGAGATTTTAAGTCATTGTTTTCAAACACAGCTTTCTTCAGAAGGTGTTCGGTTTCTGTATAGTCCTTATTGGACTGTGCCAGCTCTGTCTCTACAGTTTGAAGCTGGGTCTTTTGGTTGGAAATTGCTTCCTGCAATTGGTCATTTTCCGTCTTTAATTGATGTATTTCTTGTTTTGACTCAGCATTTCTGCTTTGAAGCTGAGATATTTGAGTTTCCAATTCAGCTACACGTGTTTGGGCAGTTTGATTTTGTCTTTTTAGCAGGTCATTTTCCTGTAAAAGCTGGTATGTGTTTTGACGTTGTGCTGACATCACGGCAGACATTTTCCCTAAGATTTTTAACAAATTTTGATTTTTGTGTGTTTTTGAGAGCACTTCAGTTAGGAGTTCTGTCATTTTGGTTTCAAAGGTAGAAGGACCAACATTTTGGATTTTTCCTACATATCCAGGTAACAGGTCTTCAGTCAAGCCACTTAAAGCGTCATCTAAGTTCATCAGGGGGTCACCGAGGTCAGATGCATCTGGGGCCATGTCTGTTAATGAGAGCAAACGGACAAATGTTACAAACAAATTTACAACGAAACAATTTTAGCACAAGTTGGGCTGGAAAAATTCTGTTTTTGGAATCGGAACAACCATAACAACAAGTGAGATTATTCAAATGCAGTTAGTTGTCCTCAAAAAGAAGAATTTAGATAATTTGGTCAACAGCCTGAATTTATGTACATTTGTTTTTGTAAGATTAATTGTTTTAGTGTTCAAGGTTAGCAGCTCAATTACCGTAGGTAAAGGAGAACTAATTCAGCATTGGTTAGTTAAAGGCATTCAGTTGTGGAAAACCATTTAACTACGAAAAAGTTTCAAAATAAACATTAAATTGCAAGCTTGATTATGCACATTAAATGTTTACTTAAAATGTGCTCAACTGATTAGTTGATGCAAAAACAACTCACTTAACTTGTGTTTAAGTGGTGAGTCAGAATCTGTGAAAATTGCTTAGGTTCAGAATCTGAACTGAAAATCAAAAAGTGAATTTAAAAAATGCAATTGAATAAGTGTATTAAATGTTTAATAATAGGTGTTAACTACAATAGTTCAGTTTTACATTCAAAACTTAGTAATGCTTTCGATCAAAATGCGTTTCAATGGCTGGCATACTAGAAATTGCAGTTTCTGCTTTAAGTGTAATACTTCGAAACAGCCACAAGATGGTGCCTCTTGCCTTGTTGTTAATGTGGCAGGCTGAGGGCCGGGACGGCTAACGCTAGTTAGCTTTAGCTGCTAATGCTAGTTAGCTCGGCGGCTAATTGTGCCTTATCTAATAAAATTAGGTCGCTGTGGATCTTAGCAAACAGCAAACGAACGTTATATTTAACCAAGCAATGAATATGTGTTGGGCACGAGACACCCAAATGCTAAATTACCTCAAGCTGCCGAAGCAGAGTTAGCAAGTTCGGTTAGCTACTCCGAACGCTAACTGGGAGGCTTTTGAACAAACTATGCATTCCGGACGCTTCATCAGTAAGGCATAGCACTGTTCATGAATTTCAGGCCTTATATTTAATTGTTTAAGTCGACAAATAAACGGTATCAAGATGGATAAAAACTTTTCGAAACAAACACTCAAAGCACAAAGGCTAGTTAGCAACACACGGACTGACTGCAGCTTCAGCTAACGTCACGGATCAAACAGCGCTCACGGCAAAACAGATTAATAAAACACAAGTGCGTCCACTAATGTTATCAATCCGACGTGATATAAAAACAAAACAGCGTTTCAACCAGTAAATTACTTACACAATTTGATTAAAGGACGGCATATGCTCACACAGCAGATAAAGAACCAGTGTATATGAATGAATGGCAGAGGGAGGCTTCAGCTCCCGGTGATTAAATAATAGTGTTTCTTTGTGCAAAAAGAGGTTTTTAATCGGCCTCGGACGGGACGCCAATATATGTAGGGGTACTACATTATGATTTATAGCTCTCGTTATCAATAATTGGGGCACCACCCTAGATTCCTAGGGAAATAATAAACTTTAATAAAAAATTAATATTCATAAAAATTTTGATCAATCTCATATCAAAAAGTCTTGAATCCTCGTTTAAATTGACCACATTCTACACAAAGAAACACAAGACTGTAATTTGATCTAAAATGAGGTATTTATTAACTATTCTATGAAAAATAATGACAAGTGAACTATATACAATGTAGATATGATGTGTGTGTGTGCGTGCAGGGCTACATGTGTGTGTGTGCGTGCATGTGTGGAATGTGGGAGTGTGTGTGTGGTGTGTGCGTGTGTGGGAGATGTGGAAGTGTGTGTGAGAGAGAAGGAAATATGGTGAGGATTAGCCAGAGCTAACCTGACGAGGTAACCGGTAATTTGGATTAAGAATTAATCATTTGTAAAGGAATAAACTGATTAAATGAATTAATTGACCAAGCGGTTAGTACATCACCCATAGAATGGAATCAGAGCAAGCTCAGCTGGATTTTGAAGTGAACCGTCATGGGGCTGGGACTTGCGGGCCTTCAGAGAAGCAGCACAACGGTCTGGACTTGCAGGTTCGAAGCGGTGTGTCGTCGTTATGGCCACGCTTGGATGTCCTGCCGCGGGTTGATCGATTCTGTGCAAATGGACCTGATCCAACAGGTCTACGGAGGTCACAGCTGAATGGCGCCGGGTTTAATGCCGCTTGATTTAAAAAAAAAATGATGGCTCTCAGTCTTAGCCAAGAAAAACGGATGTTTGATGATAAACTGTCAAAATTAAGAAAAATAAATGCTGGTTCTGAATCGGTTCTCCAGATTAAACGAATAAAATTCGGCTTAACGTGAGCAAAATGTCTAGACTAATGTTCCAAAAATTGATGAAATAAATAGTTAACACTTTGAAAGGAAGATAACTTAAAAAGAAAAAGAAAAACGCGCTTTAGATAGAGAAAATGAGAGAGACTTTGGTTGGCCTCTCAGGGCCAGATGAGGAAGAGAAGAGAGAGAAGGTGGGGGCTGCTTAGGCTTATAAAGGTCAGAGGCGGAGAAAGAAACTTTCAGCTCCAGAAAAAGGAAATGATCCAAAATGGATAAAGAGTATGTGATGTTAGAACGGTAAACGATCTGTCTATCTCTCCACCATATTTCAGTTGTGTGAAAGAGAAACGCATGTTCCTAAATGTGTAGATTAATACAGTGAACCCTCGTTTATCACGGGGGTTACGTTCCAAAAGGAACCCGCGATAGGCGAAATCCGTGAAGTAGTCAGCTTTATTTTTTACAGTTATTATACAATACTGCACTTGGGGGAGCGCTGCAGCTGCAGCCAGGTGGACGCCGCGGCGGTACTCTTGCCTCAGAGAGCGGGCCGGCTGAATCAATTGGAGGGGTCGGGGGTGGGGAAGGCTCGCGCCGGCGCTCTTATCCTGGGGAGCGCGGCTGCGGTGGCCAGAGACGGCTGGGGACCACGTCCACTGTCCAGTGGGAAAAGAATAAGGCTGCTCCGTCGGCACCGTCTTTCAGGGTGTCTCACTAGACCAAGGAGAGAAATGATCCAGTGTTCCACAGCAGGCAGCGCTGGCCTGTATGGCAGAGGAGACGAGGCGCGGAGACTGTTCACGTTGGTCAGTCCCTTAGCCAATCAGGATGCAGAACACAATGCACTAAAAAAATCCGTGAAACAGCGAAGCCGTGAAAGGTGAACCGCGTTATAGCGAGGGTTCACTGTACATATGTTCATATTATGTGAATTATTTTATTCATAACTATATGTTTATGTTTATGACATTAAAATATGTATCACAGTGAAAATATAACAACAAGTCAGAGATTTGGTAACAGGTAAATACAATGGTCATCATTCAACCTAAATGGAGAGGAAATTCAGAGGTTAATACTGGAATTCATTCCAAAATCATAGTATCCTGGGGAAGAAATGATTAAACATCACAAATTAATAAATCGACTTCTATAAGACATGTAAATATCAGTGTGGGACCTTCGTCAAAATCCTTGGTCATCTGTACAGCAAATTACGGACGACCAACTCCTGCCAAATCCAAATTTTTGGTAATCCGTACAAATTTCTGGTCGTGCGTAATTCGTGGCTTTTTTTTAGTTGAAGCAAAAAATAAAATTGATTAAAAAGTCACTTTTTAAAAAAATCTTTAATTATGTCTTGTGTAACTTTAATACTACACTCCAGTAAGACTTAGATCATCACTGACACCAGCATCAGCAGCTTGACCAGCATCCTCAGACTCAGAGCTGTCCTTGGCAGCTTTGGGGTTTTTCACCCCCTGTATGTATCTCCACATAGTTAGCACAAAGTCTCTTAGCACAAAAATATCACAAAAATGTCATACCAAAAAAGGCCTAAGACCACATCATCCCTGAGAATATTCCTTGATAACAAAGCCCAAGCGTCTGCCCTAATAACCTGTGTGATCCAAACTGAGACCTGTGTGGAGATGTGGGAATCGAACCTCCAAACATTGAATAATAAGAAAAATCGGAAATGAAACTTTTCATTATCCATTATAGCCCCCTCTGTACTGTCATTCAATGATCGAAGCGAGACCCCTAAGGAAAGTTGGGAACCGAAGCAATAAATAGAAATAAATGGTTAGAGTCAGAATCGACATCGCTCAACATCCACACGAACCCCAACCAGAAACTGAAACCTGCGCGAAAGCGATGCGCAATGACACAAGATGGCGGCCTCCTGCAGGTTGAGAACCGAGAAGTTATTCGTTGTTTTAAATTGGTAAGAAATCATTTAATATGTCTTTCTGAGCGGCGGTCGTCCGGGCAGATGAGCAAGAATGTAGATATCGTAATGACGAGTCGTCCGGCCGAGTTTCAGGTCGCTACGGACGAGCGGACGAGCGCGAAGGTCCCACACTGAAATGTGATTTTCGAATATGTCATAGATGAAACACTGTGAGTAACTGTGGTAAATCTGGAAAAACCAAATGCATATAGAAATATTAATTTGGCAAGTGTTTTTAAGTTCAGTTCCAGTCTCTTTGTTTCAGTCAAAGAGAGAGAGAGGGTGACTCCAGACTTCAGCCATAAAGTTTTACGACTTGTTATCTGATCTGTGGAATGCAGAGACGTCTCCGGCTGAGGGTCTCCTAAAGCTGAAAAGGGATTTTAGCATGAAAGTTCATTAAACAAGACATCCATAGCATATAACTGAAAGTCATTGTCTTTTAAAAAGAAAAAGTTATTCCAGGGGTTTAAATGCACCGTAAATTCCCTTCCAAAGAATGATGTTGATCTTAAACCAGTCAAACCCACTGCACAGCTTTCTGCGCATCATGTGAAATAGCTGTTTTTACCTCTGTGAACATGACTCCAGTAGATCTGTCTGTAAATGCCATGATTTTAGTAGGTTATGTATCTTGTTGTGCTATATTGAAGTTTGATTTATATAATGTAGTACTAATTAATATTCTATGCATTTGAAATGTAAATACTTGACTTGGTTTTTCTATCCGTTTATTAAGCTCCAAAAAACCTGTGAAGCTCTCCAAAATTACACAGAAGATGATGTGAGCAGTGCCTCAAACAGTGATGAAGAAAACGAGGAGGTGGAAGACTTACCCACAATTTCTTGCAGGACTGACATTCAAGAGGTAAATCCATAAACATGGACAGTGATACCAAGCGCTCTGAACTCCCCTTACATAAGACCAATGCTAATGCTAATGGATTATGACATTTTAAGATGAAGTAATGGGCCAATGTTAGACATTTTGTGAGTTGTAAAATGTGGGGGTTATGGTTGTCAAAAAATCAATTCCTCAACACCAAATCAATACGAAAGCTGCTATTGAGACAAGTCATTCCATTTTTCTGCTATCAGTACTTTTTGTCATTTTAAATAGGCTCCCTCCCAATGCTGCGTGCCATTAATTTCCACATTTGCTTCATCCTTCCAAAGAATAGGGGACAAATGCTGCATTGCATCATTTCTTTACCTTAAACTTCAAGTAATTCTTTTTAGTGGGGCAGATTAAGTCATTTTTTCATAGGAATCTTTCACTCGATGGTACAAGCACCAAATTTTCTACAGATGGTGTCTGGGATATGCTCTTTCAAAAAAGCACGTTGGCCACCTGAAAATCCAAGATGGCGGCCACTTTTCACGATGGTCGCCCAGGGGCGCCATATCGGGGTGAAAAGTTAGGACAGTTCCAAGGGCCCATGGATGACAGGGGCCCATGGATGACAGGGCCCCCAAAAATATGTAGAAAAAAATTAAATTATTAAACTTAATATTAAGCGCAGTATTTTTACTATTGTGTGTTTCAAATATAATACAGTTCATATTCGCTATGTTTTTATTGCACTAAAAGTTGAATATCCATTGACAAAAAGTAAACATCTATATTGACTGACCACCCCCCTGTATCTGCATGAAATGGTTTGGTCTGCTTTAGCGTCACTCACTAACGGTGCTTAATTGCAATCAGACAGGAGATGCGCCAAACAGAAGTCGCTGCTGTGTGGCCACAATGTTGTCAAAAAAACAAAAATCTGGTTACCAGAAGAGGAAGGAAAGGAAAGAGAGAGAGGAGAGAGAAAAGAAAGGCGTACGATCTCTGAGCCATTTTTTCAATAAGAAAGGTGAGTTGCCTGTAGTCTGTGAATTTAGCCTGTTGGTTTAGGCCAAGGGAGTAGGTTTGGTCTCAACATTGGTAGGGACGATATAACAGCATAACCTGCATGTACACTTTTTGCTGGGGACGGGACATTAATAAGACCAAACAGATTGGGTGAACAGGGGTCAGGGCTACATTTCTCACGAATATGAACCAAATTAATTGATAAGCTAAATGATCAATGCAAAATAAATCTGTATTGACTTATGCTAACTTTCATGTGTATTGGTTCAGGTGATACACCATTCGATTCAATTCTTTGTTTTCAAAAACTACTAAAGAAACATTTTGAAAATTTCCAGAATAAACGTCTCGATTTTATTAGCAAATTTAAACTGCAATATTTGAACATAACTTAATTTATATAAGCATACACAATAAATACAAACTTGTTAATAATCTCTTAACTATTCTGGAATGCAAAAAATAAACATTTGTCTTAAGACCACTCTTTCCTTCTAAACCAGTCCATTTACAAGAAGAAAAGCAGCAGCATGTTTGTTTTTTTTTTTTTTTGACTGTCAACACTTTCCTGTGAAACACAGACTGGGACCTCTCTCTCTAAGCAGCTTCTTGCTCACGTTTTTCTGGTTCTATATTTTCCAGCAGAGTTCACTACATTTTATTTCTCACAGTTTAATTAACGTTAACAGTAGAAAACACATACAGGAGGACAATTCTCTCTAAGCAGCTTCCTACTCGAGTTTTGCAGGTTAGCAAGTTCACACAGTTTAATGTTATGCTAACTCTGATGCAGGTCGGACTTTCAGTAGCAACATTAGTGGTGTGTTCCCCACGTCCACAACATTGACGTCTTTTTACATTACTTACAGTGTCGTCTGCTGCTGCTGCTGGCCGAATAAAACTTCTAATATCCCTCCTCTTCGAAGGGGGCGGAGAAGGCGGCATGTTTATTTCTTGTGTATTTTTGTCGGGGCTGTGTGAGTGTGCGTGTGGGGTGGGGGTGGGGTGTCAAGTCATCAGCCAATCAAACACACGTTTGATTGGACCGGCACATTCAGCAAGTGAAAAGGGGTAAATGTAAGTCTGAACCTGGTCTGAACATAATGAAAATAATTCACTTAATAATGGTAGGGTCAATTCTATCCTTACAACATATGGGAAGACAATCAAAATTACGTATATAACTGAACTCATTATATAATGCAAATAAGGTTGCTTAAAAGTTGGTGGGGACAATTTGACCCTCTTGAAAAGTTGGTAGTGTTATGTCCCTACCGTCCCTATGTAAACCTACGCCCTTGGTTTAGGCTAATGTCCATGGTGAAATAAACCAACTAGCTATAGATTAGTGTTAGCTTACATTTTATCAACATTTAGTCAGTGCAGGGAAACGTCTAGGAAGGTATTCATATTAAATCACTGCCCCTGCCCCTTTTAGCAGCTGATGATGATGAGTCAGCAGCACCCCAGTCTCCCCATACCATCACCCCTCCCTGCCCCAGTGAAGAAGGTGAGCAACACTGTGCTAATGACATTGGCATGTCAGTTAGTATGATTGCAGGGAGTCTGTGAGGATTTCTGTCAATCTTGCTCTTTTCACCATTACAAAAAAGAAAATGAAATATTCATTAATGACATAAATTCCAAAAAATTATTTTTTATCACATCATGAGCATTATGAAATGATTTATGAATAAACAAATAACCTTCTGTCTGTACTGGATGATACAAATCACCGGTAGTAAATCTTGCTAGTACTCGTATAGAACTACAAGAAGAAAGACAGTTGCAAGCCTTTAATTAGAGTCATGTAAAGCTTTGATGGGACAGTTAGGTCCTAGAGATGTGGTAACAACGGTAGCGCTGCAGCACAGAGGGGGCCCAATTTCATTTTTTTTCATGGGGCCCAAAATTCCTGGCGGCGCCCCTGTGGTCGCCATGGAAAACCTCGAAAAAGGACTATCTGGCAGCAACAGTTCAATGTATAGAGTTTCAAATTGATTTTTGCAATGCTATTAATGTATTCTGTCATAATAAATCGAATGGTGTGCACAGAATTTCAACATGGCCTCCAATTTCCAATCCAACGGAGGTGGCTGCATCGCTGGAGAAGGTAGCGGGAATAGTTGGAACAAAATATGTGTTTCTGCATGGTTTGTTGGGCTCCATGCTGAACATACTGTTCGCCAACTGTAACATCTTCAATGCTACCAAAAAATGCGACTTATGGAACATCAAGCAGCCACCTAAACGTAGATTCTGGAGTCGCCGCTGTCAAGACAAACAAGGGCGGCACACATCAAAGGACCATGCGGAGCCACCACGCGCACTGGCTCTGTATGTGCTCTGCTTTGGACTCCTGTTTTTGCCATTGTTCTCAGCTGAAGCAATACAAAGACATGTGCCTGAGCATGGATTGAACATGATCCCATATAAAATTTTAAATATTGGATATGGGCAATGCATTGTATCTGCAGTTCTTCGCAATGGCCTGGTTCGAACTGAACAAACGGTAAAAGTCACAAAGACTAACAGCAAAGGACTCGCACACAACTGGCCACAAATTCGACTTTATTTTATGCTTTTACTCCTGGCGGGGGACGTCCACCTAAACCCCGGGCCTGTCACACATAGTGACAAGGCTGTTGCTGTAGGACTGGAGCCTGTCATTTCCACCGAGGCGCTAAAGGTGTTAACATCACACGAGAATAATACAACTCCCCAAATCATGACTACGGAGTCGAGATTTGTTGTATCTACGCCACTCTTCCAGGCGCCATCAGCGGCGGATCAGAGGGGAGAGACCGTGGTGGCAGGCGGAGACACCGTGCCAGGTGAGATGGACGGCTCACCGCTGGAGGAGATCGCCGAGCCCAGCGCCTCAATCAACCTGGCCGGGAAGGAGATTCTACCGGAGGAGGCGAAATACGGGCACGCCCGGCATGGCCGGGACACGGAACCGACAACATGCACGGCCTCATCGGAGGCGAAGTGTGGAGCTTTAACCCGAAAGGAGAGGGCACCTTCCTCAGGATTACATGGGAGTAAAGGCAAACCAACAAAATAAATAAATGTGGAAATATAAAGAGAAATAAATAAATAAATAAATAAATAAAAAGGAAAATTTTGTCTTTGCTTTTACCTTTTGTTTTTTCCTTTTATTTATTTATTTATTTATTTATTTCTCTTTATATTTCCACATTTATTTATTTAATTATTTATTTATTTCCCTTTATATTTCCTCAGTCCACCAAGAAAAGGAAAAATGCAAATCAGTTTGCTCTGGGCGGGGATTCTGAACACAGGAGTCCTGCCTGACACCAGCTCCCAGCACGGCTGAAGTGAAGCCATGTCACCGTTGAGCTTCGGCTTATTCTGCCACTGATAAGAAAATAAACATTAATTTACCGAATTAGCAGCGTCCTTTCAGTGTCTGATGGCAGAATCAGCCGAAGCTCCACGGTGACACGGCTTCACTTCAGCCGTGGTCGGAGCTGGCGTCAGGACAGAAGCCTGTGTGCGGGTACGACTCCCCACCCTGAAAAAGAAGCCCCGCCCAGAGCAAACTGATTTGCATTTTTCTATTTCATGGTGTCAGGCCATTATGAAATAACCACCAAGAAATAAAATGCAAATCAGTTTGCTTTCACTTGGTGGACTGAGCTGTCAATCAAATGGCTCTAGGCGGGGCTTCCTCGTCGTTCCTGATCACAGGCATATGAAGAGGAGACGCTAAGCTAGCGGGGGCAAAGTTTCAGTGTTTTCCATTGATGTGTAAGGCACGAAAATTAAAACAAGAAGAATGCCGGCTCATTGTGCGGCATACAGTTCCACACTGCATCGGACGATCAAGACAAGGAAACTTGGAATAACTTTCCACAGGTAAGAATAGTTTTGGGCTCGTTTTTTATTATTAAATCTTGTTGAGGGTCTATGAGAGCTAACTAGTTAGCCATTAGCAAAACACTAACACGAGCGAACAGCTGGACAACCAAATACCAGACGATTAATAGTAGCTGTAGTATAGCTGTACAAGCAGTAATACGAAAAGTACAAGCAGCAGTAGTAGTATAAGTAGCTGTTAGAGTCGTAGACGTAGTATCAGCATGTGTAATAGTAGTACAAGTTGTAGTAGCAGTGAGAGTATCAGCAGCAGTAGTTGGTGTATTACCACTAGTAGTAGCATTACTATTAATACCACCAATACTACCACTAGTATTCTCTTGTGAGATCTGATAAGGTAGAGAGGAACAGGCCGACATTCCCACATCACTGGACGCAGTGTACATAATCAAAGGTGATCCATGGTTATGTAACTAATTACGATCATGAGTATCAGATATACTTTTAAAATACTGGAAAGGAAATTCCTGTTATATACATGCAGTTGTAAAATTTAGAGTAATTATGTATTATTTTTGTTTGTTTGTTTTTCATCTACAGAATTGAAAGATTATGGCGAGATGTGTATGGAAATGTCCTTGACTTGTTCCACACACTATTTCTCAATTTGGAAGTGGAAGTGTTTCTAAACCCTGAAAATGAACTGGAGTTATTCACTCTCCACTGGACCTACGTCCCACAGCTGCAGCAGCATCTTCAGGCATTCAAGGAAGCCTGGAATCACCATAGTTTGAGGACAGAGAGAGGGCAATCCCCCATGCAACTGTGGCTTAGTCAGCCACGTGAGGGAAATGCTGCTGATCCAGTTGAGGTATGAATCCCCTCTTGTACCTTTACCTCCCTGTCTTCCTTTATATTTGTTTATGTTAACTTTATTATTTCTACTTTGGTACTGGATGGTTCACTTGACAGAGAAAAAAATCTAATGCGTGTGATCTCACTTTCTGATTCAGAGTCCAGATTTGATTTAACAAATTGAAATTACCAAAGCATATTTAACAAACACAGTGTAGATGTATGCTGTCTAACACTGCTAGGAGAACCTGGACATTTCAAAAATGCTATACTTGGTTTAGTAGCACAATAATATCTATTCTTTATAGAGCTGTGACAGGTCCTGTAGTTTCTGCACTTGGTATTTTTAAATTTTAACATATAAACACATGCATAGATATTTCAATGGTGTAAAATAATATCTATAATATCGATACAATTTTATAGTTCATGAATTTACTCCTTGCACATCTTGTTGTCCAACCCACATTTGAAATCAAGTTTTGCCATACCATGTAGTCCCTAATCTACTTTACTTTTTTTATTTTTTGAGGAGTGTGCATTTCTTAATAAAAGAGCTTGCTTCCAAATTATGCTTTCCTTTCAGGTTGCTGCTGATTATGGGATAGACTGGACAGGACCTCACACCCCATACCCAGAAGGCGTCACTGTACCTGATGCACAACTACCCCGGCAGCTTACACAGGCTGAAGTTACATCATTGCCTGATCCGGCCGTTCCTTTTTCTGCTGCACTACGGGCATACATGGATACAGTGTATATTCTTAAGGACATTTTTCAGCAAACCTAGACATATCACAACTCACCTTAACAGAATCAGAATGAAACGAGCAAGACTCAAAAGAATGCTGCAAATTTTTGTTGCAGAATTTTATGACCAGTTGTGAATTTCAAATAAATGCCTTTGAAAACAACAATGTACAAAGACACAGCAAAGGGATATAAAACTGCTTTTATTGCATGCTGAATAGTTGACAGCTTTTAAAAGCATTAGAGCAATGTGCCAATAAAAAGGTTTTTAATAGAACTGACAATTCTTTTCTTTAACTTCCAAACATTTATATTACAACTGTTCTCCAAAGACAGTCTTCCACAAGTGTGGAAACATTTTGTTGTCGCAGAAATGCACAAACCTGAACCATCGTTTTTGAATCTTTCACATAAAAATAAGCTATTTCATTAATTCACTCTCTCAACTCTCACCTTTAAACTGTCTTCTTGCGACAACTCACAGGCCGACACATTTCTGTTACATGTTAAATGTCACACAACAATTTGAGTCTGGCAGCAGCAAAAACAAGAACTGTTGTGAACCTTCTTTTGAAGCATGTATTAGCCTCACAAGCTTGCATCACATCAGAGCAATTGTCAAAACAACTACACATATCTGTTTTAACATTTTATGTGTTTTGGTAGCATTATTTGGACTCTCACACAACATACGAGATGGTAAGCCATACTGAGCAACAGCCTGCTAAATCCATCCACTCCTGCATGGATCACGATTCGCCGTATATAAAAGTCACAGTGAAAATATGAATAGAAATGTATAATTATAGGTAGTTACAGCAATGCTACAGCAATAAGGAACAAGGACAAATTATCTCAATAAATGCAACGTAAAGACAACCACAATTACAATAAACAACAGAATTATTATTAATAATAATTATTATTTATTTCTCTCTCTAGGCTGTTATATACTTGCAGCAAACCCCTCTCTCCTCAGAGCTGCTTCCACTTCTTCCTCAATCCATAGTCTTTTGGGAAACCTACATGGAGTAAAGAAAAAGTAGACAGAGAAGTAGATAAATATGTACACAACAACATATTTATAAATAAATCATGCTAATAAATTAAGTACAAAGAACTGAATTAGCCAATATACTGTAGACTAAAGCTATTTAATTTGATACGTATAGCATTGTTTGGTAACATTTCAATTATTTGAAAGCAGTCCTAAAGAATTGGCTGTAATCCCTATCATAAAATGGGTTTGGAGGAAGAACATAGATGCTAATCTGGATATATATGAGTTAGGCTTTATAACTACAATTGGTAGTATTGGTGGAATTAATAGTAATGCTACTACTAGTGGTAATACACCAACTACTGCTGCTGATACTGTCACTGCTACTACAACTTGTACTACTATTACACATGCTGATACTACGCCTACGACTGTAACAGCTACTTATACTACTACTGCTGCTGCTTGTACTTTTCGTATTACTGCTTGTACAGCTATACTACAGCTACTATTAATCGTCTGGTATTTGGTTGTCCAGCTGTTAGCTCGTGTTAGTGTTTTGCTAATGGCTAACTAGTTAGCTCTCACAGACCCTCAACAAGATTTAATAATAAAAAACGAGCCCAAAACTATTCTTACCTGTGGAAAGTTATTCCAAGTTTCCTTGTCTTGATCGTCCCGATGTAGTGTGCAACTGTATGCCGCACAATGAGCCGGCATTCTTCTTGTTTTAATTTTCGTGCCGTACACATCAATGGAAAACACTGAAACTTTGCCCCCGCGAGCTTAGCGTCTCCGTCGGGACGCCGCTCAGAGGGGCGTGTCGTATCTACTCTTCATATGCCTGTGATCAGGAACGACGAGGAAGCCCCGCCTAGAGCCATTTGATTGACAGCTCAGTCCACCAAGTGAAAGCAAACTGATTTGCATTTTATTTCTTGGTGGTTATTTCATAATGGCCTGACACCATGAAATAGAAAAATGCAAATCAGTTTGCTCTGGGCGGGGCTTCTTTTTCAGGGTGGGGAGTCGTACCGGCACACAGGCTTCTTTCCTGACGCCAGCTCCGATCACGGCTGAAGTGAAGCCGTGTCACCGTGGAGCTTCGGCTGATTCTGCCATCAGACACTGAAAGGACGCTGCTAATTCGGTAAATTAATGTTTATTTTCTTATCAGTGGCAGAATAAGCCGAAGCTCAACGGTGACATGGCTTCACTTCAGCCGTGCTGGGAGCTGGTGTCAGGCAGGACTCCTGTGTTCAGAATCCCCGCCCAGAGCAAACTGATTTGCATTTTTCCTTTTCTTGGTGGACTGAGGAAATATAAAGGGAAATAATAAATAATTAAATAAATAATTAAATGTGGAAATATAAAGAGAAATAAATAATAAATAAATAAATGTGGAAATATAAAGAGAAATAAATAAATAAATAAAAGGAAAAAACAGAAAAGGTAAAAGCAAAGACAAAATTTTCCTTTTTATTTATTTATTATTTATTTATTTATTTCTCTTTATATTTCCACATTTATTTATTTATTTCTCTTTATATTTCCACATTTATTTATTTATTTAATTGTTTATTTCTCTTTATATTTCCACATTTATTTAGTTAATTATTTATTTCTCTTTATATTTCCACATTTATTTATTTATTTATTTATATTTTGATTTGGCACTCCTATTGCTCCATAAACAATGTGTAATAATAAATAATGAAAAATCATCTTATTTAGCTCTAAACACAGGAGTCCCACAGGGATCTATACTTGGTCCACTTCTCTTCTCACTGTATATAAATGATTTACCAAATATCTGTCCCGGTGCTGGTTTCCAGATGTATGCAGACGATGCAGTTTTTTATGTGAGCAGTAAAAATGTTGAAGCCATAACTGCCCAGCTGCAGAGTCATTTAAAATGTCATGGTGTTATATATGTTTATTGTATACACTGGTCCCTATTAAATAAACAATGAATAAATAAATACATTTTCAAAATGGCTGCCAGTACATGACTGCGAAGTTTGCGTTTTCAACTGAAATCTTGTGAAATAGTTATGCCGGACAGTCAAAGTTCAATTTTTGTTCTCATATACTGTATTGATGTTGTTCATAGATGTGATAAATAGAGTGATGTCAAAGCACAACCAGGGCACACTGGTGACATCACTGCTGTGAAACTCAGCATGGGGTTCAGCGTCGGCTTGTAGTATAGTACTTGTAGCTGTAGTTACTAACCATTTTAGTGGTAAACTAACTTTAGACTGTCGTGTACTTAAAAGTGTCCCAAATGCTATCTAATTAGCCCCTCATGCATGTCAACTAGAATTTTAGTTAGTTGTAGTGTTGTAGTTAGATAGCCGCGCCTGAATTGACAGGGAGTGTGATCTTCATGAATTCTTCAGGCACGAGAATCAGTCATTCCCTGCAGCATTGAGTGACACGGGGAGTCTCCACACTGGAAAGAAGTCAGACCTCGTCAACATTCTGGAAGATATCATCACAGTTCCTGACACCCAACCACAATGTGATGCTGTCATCATTGATGGTTCTGCTCTTGTCCACTCACTGTCTCCAAAGACATCAAAGACCTTTGGAGAATATGCTGTCAGTGATGTAGTTCCAAGAATTCAGAGCTACTCGTCGATGTATGAAAGGACAGACATCATTTTTGATGTCTACAGCACTTCCAGCTTGAAAGCTGAAGCAAGGGCAAAGCGTGGGCAGGGAAGTCGACGAAGAGTAGCTGACAACACCAAGCTGCCACCAATCTGGTCAAGTTTCCTGAGAGACAACAACAACAAGACCGATCTGTTTGAATACCTAGCAGACAAGATTGTTGCAATGTGTCCCAACAATGTCGTTGTTGTCACCAAAGGAGACAAGGCACTTTCAAACAAACCCATCAACCTCAAAGGTCTGAATGGTTGTAACCATGAAGAAGCTGACTCCAGGATATTTGTCCATGCTCTACACGCAGCCAAGCAGCACACAACTTCTGTGTTGATCAAGGCATGTGACACAGATATCCTTGTCCTTGCAGTCAGTGCCTTTGCGACTCTTCAGGATGCAGGCTTGGGAAACGTTTGGGTAGAATTCGGCCACGGCAAGTCTATCAGATGGTTCCCAGTTCAAGATTTGGTGGAAGAGCTGGGCCCAGAGAAATCGAGTGGCATGCTATTCTTTCACGCCTTCACTGGCTGTGATGTGGTGTCATCGTTCAGAGGCAGAGGCAAGACAACTGCATGGCAAACATGGGAGATTTGCCCCGAAGTGAGCCCAGTCTTCAAAAAGCTCAGTCAGTACCCACCTCTAGTGGAAGATGCTGACCTCAACATCCTTGAGAAGTTTGTTGCCACCATGTATGACAAGCATAGCAACACAGACAAGGTTGATGAGGCAAGACTGCATTTGTTTGCTCGCAAGCAAAGGTCCTACGATTCCATTCCACCAACAAGAGCATCTCTGGTTCAGCATGTCAAACGATCTGCCTTCCAAGCTGCCTGCATATGGGGCCAGGCAACAGTGTGCAAAATGCAACCAGAAAGCCCTGCCAATTGGGGCTGGCAAAGAAATGGTGATGTCTGGGAAGTTCTCTGGTCCACCCTCTCACTGATTGCGCAGTCTTGTCAGCAGCTGACAAAATGTCGCTGCACACAAGAATGTCGAGGACATTGCAAATGCTATCGGAACTCCCTGAAATGCACACAAATTTGCAGCTGCAAATGCAATGAGTAAATCTGTCAGTCAGAAATACTCAATAGACATAAGCTGGTCAATTTCTGTTACATCTCAGACCTGCATGGCACATACATATATGTAACGTAAGATCGATAACTTTTAGGACAGTACTTTTTCATGAAGTTTGCATTCTATCATCCTAGAATTTGATAATTCTAAATTTTTGAGTTCAGAATCGGATTTATTGTGTCCAAAAACATATAAATCGGTGTATAGAACATTAATATAGTATTACTTTATCCATATTTAGGCCCAATATTGGGGGGGAAAGACTCCGAAAGGTGGCCATCTTGAAAAATGGCGGCCATCTTGTTTTTCACGTTGGCCAATGTGCTTTTTTGGAAGAGTAGGTTCAGATGTACATTTGTGCAAAATCTGGTGCTTGTACCATCAAGTGAAAGATCGTTTCACTAATCTGCCCCACTATTTGTTTGTTATTACATTGTAGGCCTTCAATGATTTTGACCAAAGTACCACAGAAGATGAAGAAAATGGGGAAGATGAGGAAAACTCTATTACAGATTATAAAGAGGGAAATTCATACTTCACCCAAGTTTTATCTTGAGTGAATTAAATTCCAACGGTATCAAATGGTCTTTACTGATCTTATCTTTTTTCCCCTGTAGAATGAAGAATACCTGTCAGATTCTGAAATGGTCTCCGACAGCAGAGCAGCTGAAAACATGGTAAGTGACTGTGTATAAACCTGCGGAGTCATATTCTGCTTTAATCATACACTGTAAAATAACAGTCAATGATTACCTTGACTTTGTTAAAACTAATTAACATACAGATAAGGGCTCCGGAAATTCCATTCTCAGTAGACTTCACATATGCAAAGTATTTGGCTGCCAAAAATTTTGCTTGTTTGTAGGCGCCAAATACATATTGTTGGCACATTTTTACTGTAAAATTGTTTAATATCATACAATGTGATATCCTGGATTTTTTCACATTCTGTCTCTCACAGTTGAAGTGTACCTGTGATTAAAATTACAGACCACTCTTATCTTTTTAAGTGGGAGAACTTGAAGATTTTTTTGGCTGCCAAAGACCTTTTAGCCCCACTGTAGGTTTTAACTCCTCTTCCGGTCATTATTGGTCACAGGCTCATCATTCTTAACATCCAAGTGTCTGTCTTTACACAAGCAGCATCAACCTAAAGTTTTCCTTTCACGTTGTATATTTTTCTGTCATATTCTCCATATAGAACCACATGGTTGTGTAACCAGGAACATGATTGATTTTTTTGGAAAAAAAAACGTTATCATTACCATTCTCTGAAAAAATGTCATGATTAAATCAAAAATTCTGTCAGGGTATGTAAACTTATGAGCACAACTATTCTCACCTAGGACGGAGGAGGAGAGGACGGAGGAGAATCTGGAGAAGCTGAAAAGCCTTTGTATCCAGGTGCAACAGTTTCAAAAGGGGAAACATTACTGATGCTGATGTCTTTTCTGTTACAACACAATTTATCGGGAGAAGCAGTTACTAATTTACTTGAAATGCTCAACATAATGCTTCCTGGTATGATTCCTCCATCACATTACATGCTCCAGAAAGAATTTGGAAGGTCATCTTCATATGTTTCACAGTAAGATCTATGATCGTCCAAAGGAAAGATTTAACAGTGCTGTGTTATTGAAAGATGGCCAGCTGGGTCTGATCTATGCAAATATGCTTTTAGTATAATTTTTGTAAACTCAGAGTATACTTAACATTAACTTGGCAAAGTATATCTTGTATAAGTACATAAGTAGTAACTTCAAGTTTACTATAAGAGTACTTTCTTATTTCTTAGTATACTCAAAATATACTTGAATATACTACTTTTTGGTAAGGAAGATGAGGACTTTTATGGATGTGTGACAAAAGCTTGATCAAAAAATAATGTGAGTGTATTTTTAAATACGTAGTAGAATAAAGTTCAACCAAACTCACTATTTCGTTCCGTTTCCTTGTTTTAGCGTGCGTCCAATAATACGGTGCGTCTTATATTTGGCTTAAGTACAGAAATAAACCCCGTAATCCAGACTGCGCCTTATGGTGTGGAAAATACGGTACTTGAATACTGGTTTGTGGTGTTCAGTGTTTGGTCTTTGGGCCTCATGTTGTCTTGCACTGTTTGGTTAAAAGAAAAGTTGCTGTTGATAGGTTTATGCAATTATTGTTCAAGTGTTTCACTTAACTGTGTTTAAAAAAGAAAAAAGAAGACAAGGTCAGTGTTGATGGTCAGACTGTCTTTGGTCACATATGCGACCTTGTTTCTTTCTTGTGAATGTAAGTCGCTCCTTTAGTTACTTGTGTTTGAATGTAATCCTAATCCTAATAGTTGTGGAGCAAACTGGCTGAACACTTGGTTGCAGTTCATCGTGTCTTCAAAGAGACGCAAAATCAACATTTTAAAGGTTTTAACCAGGTTATCTGAGGCACCCAAAGGAATGTTTTTAAGCCTCAGTTATGCACATGTGCACTTTAAGTTGAATGTGGAGGGAGTTCATTTCTGTAGATTAAATGCATTGATGAGATGAAATATTTCTCTGTTAAAACAGGTTCTGTAGTTTCCATGTTTACAATTGTTTGATCTAAAAAGAAATATGAAATCAGTTTGTTATTTATTTGTTTAATTGTTTTGAATGCTTTGTAGGTCAACACAAATTTAGCTTCAGCAAAGTAATTTTCTTTAGGTTGCATCAATAGAACTATCATGTATAGAATATGAAATTTGATCATTGATTATAGATACAAACAAATTAAACACCAACAAGATGACATAAATAAATATATTTAAAAGAAATGCTTCATGCATGTATAACATGGGTGAAGTATGAAAAAGAACATGATTTGACTTAAAGATTTCAATGTGAAATAATGATGCTCAAACAGCAGATATTAATTAAGGGGATATTAGTTGAAAATGTGTTCAAACCAAAACACAATATAGTTTTGCGCTGTCAGTATTTTTTTTTTATGCAAATCCAACCAGGTTTTTCTTTCAGTGTGTACAAAACAATTGTTTGCTGCTCAAAGTAAATTTTTCATGTTTATGGTTTTATGTCTGTACAATTATTGAGACCTGAAATTATTCCACATGTGTTGTATAATCATACAGTAAGCTACTATATGAGGCTGAAGATGTAGCATGAAGTTAGCTCTGGATGATGCATTTTTGTTAAATGATTATTGGTAAATAATTACATTAGGTACATTAGATAAGGAACCAGAACAGGATCTGCCCACCAGGCCTGAGATGAACAAATGGAGACAGATCTTACATTATATGAGGTATAAAATTTTCTATTTTACTTCAACATAGTTGATGGCACAATTTACCACAACATATTTTATCCAAATGCTCAATTAACCATAAGTTGAAGCAAGAAAACTTTTTTTTGAAAGCCATATTCCTCGTATCCAAAGACTACACCAGTGTTTCAGTGTTTCGCATAAAACCAGACCCACCCACAGTGTGCTTTTTGCACTCAGTATGACAGTTCAAACAATAACAACACTACATATTTGCTCCATTGCATTTGTTTACGTTTAAACGAAGTAGTGCTGAGACTGCTGTCAGAATGTGACTACCTTGTTTTCATTGCATTGAAAAAACCACCACCATTCATCCAATCTGCTGCAAACTCCACACTGCACTTCCTCAGGACCCCAGCAATACCCCTACCAAGTCTGAACATGATCTGATGTACCCTTGTCAAGATATGCAGGTTTCAACTCTAAAAAACTAGCTTCTAACTGCTGATTGCATCATCATAGACATTCTAGAATTCAAACCACATTTAAATCATCACAGTGTAGAGTCAGTTCTGGACAGTCAGTGTCTTACGGATTACAGCAGGACAACAGGACTATATCGAAGCTAGCAAGACATCGAGATTAAATTCAGCAACAACCTTTCAACAAAGTCCAAAGAAGTGAACATTTTTGAGGTAAGTGACTTCACTGTTCTGTTTGATGAAGCAAACACCAGAGGAAACATTCAGAAGGCAGTTTTATAATCTGTTTTTCTACAACTCTGTAATAATAGTAATAGTTCACGCTGTTTCCTAACTTATAACATGGAATCCAAAAATGAAATTATATTATACTATCCAGCAATACTTTAGTTTTTGTGGTACAACTTGTCTTACCTGCTCAATCAGTTACTTAAGTTCGTCACATTTTCTTTTTCATTTTTGTGACCGAGTGTTTAATGTTAAAAAAATGATTCTGTATGTTTTGTTTTGTCTTCCGTATTATCGTTTTTTGTGGGGAATGTGTGCTCAAAGATGAGACTTTCATGACTTCAATTATTTTTTAAATTTCAAGTCACCTGTTTTCAGAGATTATTTCATCGACTTGTCCTGTAGTTGAAACGAGAAAAGACGGTGAAAAATTCATGTTTTATCTGTATTAGTTCTTGAGATATTGTCATTTAAACATTACCTCAGATGACTGTAATATGTATAAAATGTGCTGGAAGTGGATAAACAGACTTTAAAAAAATATCTCAAATATCTTGATTTGTAAATAAAAAATCTGAAAACATTCAAAAATATTCGTCAGCAATTTATAACAACATTAGTCAGAGCATGTCATTATAGGTGATTAAATGCAGATAGATGAGAAAAACAACGGCAGTTTGATCATTTAACATGACATTTTCAAAAATAAACAATGCTGAGAACTTTCTAATTGTTTTTAAAGGCATTCTAGAATTTATGTCAAACACAAAAACTCTGAGTGGAGACACCATTTCACTTTATTTTACTGAGTTATTTATTAGTTTATTGAGTAGTTTAGTAAAACCAACCTCAGAGACATCCATATTTCAACAAAATCTAGATAACCACACTTTTGTGAGGTAAGTAACTCCACTCTTCTGTTTAATGAAGTAAACACTTTGGAGTTTCTGAGGAAGCATCCGTGTAATTTTGCTGCAATACTGTCCAATATGCCTTATAACACAATTCAGAACAGGTTGTAACACTCAGTGCTGTTGTTTTGTGATAATTGGTTCAATATTTAGCAAATTTGATAAAAAAAAACTGAGATCACAACAGTGTGGTAGATTACCAACGGTTTAACAAGACATCCATAGATTATGGTTCTCTTTTGTGTCTGTTTCACTTTCAGTCTTCTGTGACGACATAAAAATGAACATTCAGAGTTCATCCTCATCGCCTTCCTCTGAGGGGAGTACCACAACGCAGCGTTCCAAAGTCCCAAAAGGCTACACGTTGGTGAAAAACCTGGGACGTGGAGGCTATGGAACAGTGCTGGAATGTGTGGAAGACAAGACTGAAGAGCATGTGGCTATAAAGATGCCCGAAAGGAACAATCTAGACCGTGAGGTAGGACACTGATTTCAGCTGAAGAGTGACACAAAAAGACATTTTTAAAACCAGGGCAGTACCACTATAAGATTCTGAGTAGTGGCACTGGTCATCTAATGTACTTCATAGTTGTTGAGAAGAACTGACTGGACTATGTGGCTCAGCAAACATATTATGTCTCCACAGGCGGAAATCTTGGAAAAGCTCATGTGCCACAACTCGGACAAGTCCAACATCATCAAGTACAAGGGAGAAGTCTTTGTAAAAAGTACGCGGCTCCTGGTGTTGGAAAAACTGGACATCTCCCTGTGGGACTATGTACGTGGCTTAAAAGAGCCAATGCCACTGGAACACGTCCGTACCGTTATTCAACAGGTATGACCTTCTATTGTCTCCCTATATTTATCTCCTACAGTGGTGCTAGAACCAGCATCGGTGGTTCAGGAACCTTTACAACCTCTACTTTTATTGTCATGTGACAGATTTCTTGAACTCCTGATAAATGTTGTTGTTTTTTCTTACAGCTGGCCGTGGCTTTGAATACGACAAAGAGTGCTGGCATAATCCACGGTGACGTGAAAATGGACAACATCGTGATGGTGGATCATGTGAAGCAGCCCTTCAAGGTCAAACTCATTGACTTTGGTGTGGCCAAGTACACGTCCGAAGCCAAAGCAGGAGAGCTACTCCAAATACCTGCATTTAGGTATGATAATACTGTTAAGTTTTCACCATTGAGAAATCTTTAAATCAGCACTGTCTCCTTACTGTCTACTGTGTCACATCTTCATTTGATGTTTTTTTCCACATTCAGAGCTCCAGAAATCATCCTGGGCCTGCCGTATTCAGAGGCCATCGACGTTTGGTCGTTAGGCTGCATGATGGCCTGGATGGTGGCTCGTATTGCTCTCTTCGGAACAGAGTCAGAATACTGGATAGTGAGTAAATTACTGTAGCTGAAACGCATTAGACGCCGTCACACGATTAGCTTCAGGTCTAACGTGGTGTTGTGTTCTGTCTGCAGCTCCGACAAATGATCAGTCTGCTGGGTCTGCCGCCGCAACATCTCATCGAGGCTGGTCGGAGATCACGATTCTTTTTGAAGAAAAAGTGTAGTGGCTTGTGGCGGCTGAAGGTACAATACTCCTACTGTGATTTTACCACTGACCTTTACTCGCTCAATAAGATGAAGGCTTTAGTAAGCATCATTGTTTTCTTCTTTCAGACTCCGAGAGAGTATTTTGGGATCTTTGTCATGTACAGCACCCCCAGATGTCACACGTTCCGCTCTCTGGATGAAATGAAAACGGTAGGTAGTTAAGGAAGCAGCAGCTAGTTGCTGAAGAGTGATGTTCATTTATTGTATTCATATTTCAGGTTGAAGGTGACTTGACCACTGTTGTACTTCCCAAATGTTTTCTGCACCAGGTGTATTCTGAGACGGATAACCCAGCAGAGGCTGATGAGAGGAGGGAGTACATCGAGCTGTTGAAGGCGATGCTTCAGTGGGATGAGAAGGACAGAATCACCCCCAGTGGTATCCTCAACCACCCTTTTATCACCAAAAGCTACCTCAGCAGCAGCTCCCCCACCAGCAGTTGGTAAGTGTGCTTCTATTTACTTTGTACACAGGTTGTGGGATATTAACAGCCCAGCAAGTGACAAAACTCTGATATGGACTTTTGCTGATTTGCATGTTTACATTCTCTGCTTGTCGGATGTAAACCCAACAGTGTGTGTTTCCTTTTTTTAGCAATGAACCTAAACCCTCCACCAGCCTGTTCATCATGGTTAAGCCTGCAGACCCTGAAAACAGAATTGACCTGACAGGCTTACCTGATGAGGACAAAGACCGGGAGGACAAGAAGAGCAGCGAGTATGAGGACATTGAGGAGAGTGATGATTATAAAGCTGCTAAAGACATTGAGGACGGTGAGAGCAATGACACCAGCAACGTCAGCAAGGACGATCAATTCAGGAAGGTCGAGCAGAACCATCAGTACACTGAAGACAGCAAGAAGGAGCAAAGCAAGGAGAAAAAGAAGAAAAACTGCTTCCAACGCATCTTGTCTTGCATGAAGAAGACGTTCTGCTGCTGTGTGTGTGTGTCTGATGTGATGGACTGAGCAGCACCAATGGCCTGCAGTCACATTTCAGTCTCACAGGTCCTGACCTCAGTAACCTTCGCTGGGTTTATTGTTCTCTTTTTTTTTTTTTAAATTATTTGTTTATTTTTCTCTAGTGTTTTGATCTGTTTTCTGTATAATATCCTGCTCTCTCCCTCCTTTACCCTCACTCCAACCGGTCGAGGCAGATGGCCGCCCTGTCTGAGCCTGGTTCTGCCGGAGGGTTCTTCCTGAAAAAGGGAGTTTTACCTCCCCACTGTCGCCAAGTGCTTGCTCAGACGGGAATCCAAAGGAAATTTTGGATTTGTTGGATTTCTCTCTGTAATTTTCTTTACTTTTCTCATTGAAGTGTCTTGAGATGACACATTTCAACTTGTAAATACAATTTATTAAAACTGAATTGAAAGGTTCACCCAAAAAGTGTCTGCATTTTGGTGACATGGTTGTTGCTCACAACTGGCCTGAGTCAGTCATGGCTTCTCAGTTTCCATGCAGAGCAGAGACTCTTTTGTTTGTTTTTTAAACGTTCATCATTATTTTTGGTGAATTTTTGAATTTGACATATTAAATAACGTGACTACAATGAAATCTGACAATTTTAAGCTTCTTTTCAATATTTTTCTCAATGTAACCACACAAAACTGATGGTATTTATTACAAACAGTCGGAAAGCTGAACCATTCTTTCCATTTTTACAGTTTGTGGCTCTAAAAAACATTTGTATTTTGGAGATTTTTTTCAGAGAAAGCATGCCTTTTAAGCACAGTAGTGTTAAGAGGGTTAGAAGTGACAAACATATCTCATTGCAATGAGTGATAAAGTTATTTTTCCTGCACTCCACAACTTACAAGTCTCCAAACTATCAATCCTAACCATTTGTAATCCTTTACATTGGATATCTCTTTTCACAGATACAAAATCACAAAGTGCTTTATAGGGCTGGCCCGAATAGTGGTTTCTGGCCTCCGAATATTCGGGCCCTATTAAAGACGAATATCCGAATATTCGTTCTGCCCCGGCGCGGCAGCTGGTGGCGGCTGGTGGCGGAGATAGCCCGAATATTCGGATCCGTTGGTCTGGTCTCCCGGATCCAGATTTTGCCTTCGTTTTGTCTTCAGTTAAACTGAAGAATTCCCAAACAGCAGGTCTTCAGCATGTGTTTATGCAACGAAGTGAAGCGTGACGTCAGAGTCGGCAGCCACCCGGCCATTCGGGTGGTGGTAACAAACACGAATGGAGGAGCCGAGATGAGCCAAAGAACACGACGGGATGAGCCGAAGTGGGCCGAAGGCGCAGGGAAGAGACGCAGTGTTGCCAACTTAGCGACTTTCTCGCTAAATCTAGCGACTTTTCAAAGCTCCTAGCGATGTTTTTTGTCAAAAGCGACTAGCCACATATCTAGCGACTTTTTCTGCTGTTTTGGAGACTCTGACAGGAAAACTGGGATCATTCTGCAGTTACTGTTTTCAACAAGCAGCAGGTGCTGCTGTGAGCTCCTCCCCGTCTCAAAGCACAGGCTGTCAGTCCAGTAACCCCGCAGCAGTCCCAGTGTCTGATTAGAGGACACATCGCTCCGCGGCCAGACGGCAAATGAATCACGCATGTGCAAAGTCACTACAGATCCCATCCAGACTTACGGAGCCATATAAACGAAAATGTTTCTTCACTGTCATGCGAAAATAAACCACAGCATTTAGCCTCTAGTAAAAAAAATATTTTGGGTATTTTATAATCACTTTTTGGTCTCTTCCACAATGTTATTCTCTCCTACAACGTTGATTACAATTACATGCAAACTGAGAAATATGCAAATTAGAGATGACATCATTTAGCGACTTCTAGCGACTTTTAGGACAGCCAACAGCGACTTTCCTTACTGAGGAGTTGGCAACAGTGAAGAGACAAGCTCCGAATATTTTCATCTAGGGGAGGAGGGGGTGATCACATAGACATATGTGTATATGTTATAGACATATATGTGTATTGTTTATGTGATCACACGACGAGATGAGCCGATATGTGCAGATGTGGGCCGAAGGCGGAGGGAAGACAGTAACGCCGCATATTCTTTCTGCTCGGTAACGTCTGAGGGGGGGTGGAACCAAATTAATATCAGGACACCGCCGTAGCAAATGAATATTCGGATATTCCGGATATTGGGGTCCAGCCCTAGTGCTTTACAATTATAATGAAACAAAAATAATGTAATAATAAAATAAAATGTTTATTACCATCAGACCCTGTTCTCTAATATCATTAAAAAAAATTCATTTCGAAATAGAAGACGAGTAACAGTTATTATTAGCAAACTTTATAATGTGTTTTACGAATATGCAACATATTTTAACATACTATTATGTTATTTTAACACTAATAATAACATATTTTAACATAATATGAAGTATTAACCAAGTCCATGATGTATTTCTTTGTATCATACTAAAAAAAACTTCATGGAAGCAATGGCAAAATTTTAAAAACAATGAATATTAGCAAACTTTGTAATATATTTACTCATCAGCAATGTGTTCCTTGAAAACCATGGAAGAAATTGGTCATGTGGCCAATATTTTGAAGAAGTATCCATTATCTTCCCAGTGAAGAGAAGGAGCACATGGAGTAACACATTTTAGTGCATTGAAAGAATTGAACTTTCCGAACACTACTATGGTCAGAATGGGTCATGCTGCCACCTTGTGGTAAAACCTAAAATATTTTTAACCTGTGTATTTATACCCTGATCACAAATGCTGGCGGGCCACAAGAAATTCGACAGTGGGCCGGATTCGGCCCTCGGGCCGGACTTAGACAGATAATATGCATGGATCATTCCAGAACTGGAGGACATTTTACATCCCATTAATTTCAAATAATCCAAATAATCCATGTGCAAAATACTAAAACACGCAGTTGTTGTGTAATGTTCTTATCCTGAGACCAAATCTAAAAAAAAACTACAGGAGAAAAGAATGTTTGAAAATATTTTTTAAAATACCAAGTAAGTCTGGAGTTCCCCTTAAAGGGAACTTTGGGTTTTTTTTCAACCTGGGGTCTGTTTTCATATGTCTTTTCATACATGTGAGTGATGGAGAAATGAATTTTCGACATAGCTCCAGTATTTAGCCAGGCAGGCAGTTTTGCAGCTCAGCTAGCAGCTCAGCTAGCAGCTCAGCTAGCGAAAAGTATGGGGCAACTTGCCCCCCGCGTCAAAGTCCGCCCCAACGTGCTTTTTTTCCCACACTGACCGGCTTGGATAGTCTCAACGAGTGTCCCACAACATACTAGAGATGAGAAGTGAACGAAAACCTCCATATTACTTGGCGATAGCTATTTGTTGTGGTCTGTATCCAAATCTCAGGACGCTAGAAAGCAAATCTCGTTCCGAAATCGCGCGATAGCTCGCGCCAAAACCAGAGAATCTTGGAGAAGAATATATTTAGGTGACACTTTTCTCGGTCTGTGGCTGCTGTGTTAAAGACACAGAAAGACTCACCAGCTCTTTAAAGCTCGTGTCCGGAGTTTCCGTTTGTTTTCAATTTATGTATCGTTGTTTAACAAAGCTTAAATGTGTTAGTCTAGTTCGATACTATAATATAATGTTTGTATGACGCGATATGAAAATTTATTCATGAGCTCCGCCTTCCTCTCATAGACCCCCATGTTATTCCAAAAAGCGCCGGTCGCTGCCAACCAATCAAGTTCGAGCTTCAGCTTTGTCATGCTGTCAATCAACGGTTACACGCACAGCAAGCAAGCCCATGCAGAGGTGGGCGAGCTACGCACTACGCAACCGCGCGCACATTTGTTTTGCTTGTGGAGGAGAGAGCATCAGGGATCAGCAACTTCCAGAAAAGTTACCAATCCCACGGCTTGTCAGGCCAAGAGACTGCAGGCCGTTTTTTGGCTCGGGGTGCTCACGTCGCTCCCCAACCACGGCTTCCATAGCCCGCCTGACGGCTTCGTTTAGATGCCCGAGCTCTGGAGGAAGATGTTGGGGCGTCTGGGACATACTCTTCGTCAGAGGAGTCATGCAATTCTGAACTCTAGATAGAAATGTAGCGGTACTACGTTATGATTTATAGCTCTCGTTATCAATAATTGGGGCACCACCCTAGATTTCTAGGGAAATAATTAATTTTAATAAAAAAATTAATATTCATAAAAATTTTGATCAATCTCATATCAAAAAGTCTTGAATCCTCGTTTAAATTGACCACATTCTACACCAAGAAACACTTAAGACTGTAGTTTGATCTAAAATGAGGTATTTATTAACTATTCTATGAAAAATAACGACAAGTGAACTATATACAATGTAGATATGGTGTGTGTGTGTGTGTGTGTGCGTGCAGGACTACATGTGTGTGTGTGCGTGCATGTGTGGAATGTGGGAGTGTGTGTGTGGTGTGTGCGTGTGTGAGAGATGTGGAAGTATGTGTGAGAGAAAAGGAAATATGGTGAGGATTAGCCAGAGCTAACCTGACGCGGTAACCGGTAATTTGGATTAAGAATTCTAATGATTTGTAAAAGAATAAATTGATTAAATGAATTAATTGACCAAGCGGTTAGTACATCACCCATAGAATGGAATCAGAGCAAGCTCAGCTGGAGTTACTGAAGTGAACCGTCATGGGGCTGGGACTTGCGGGCCTTCAGAGAAGCAGCACAACGGTCTGGACTTGCAGGTTCGGAGCGGTGTGTCGTCGTTATGGCCACGCTTGGATGTCCTGCCGTGGGTTGATCGATTCTATGCAAATGGGCCTGATCCAGCAGGTCTCCGGAGTTCTCAGCTGAGTGTTGCTTGCCTTAAAAATGATGGTTCTCAGGCTTTATCCCAGAAAAACGGGTGTTGATGAAAAACGGTCAAAATTAAGAAAAATAAATGCTGGTTCTGAATCGGTTCGTCAGATTAAAACGAATAACGAGCAAAATGTCTCCTTCAGTTACAAAAATATTAAGAGGTAAATAGTTAACAAACTTAGATGGTGAGGGAATTTCAAAGATAGGAAAAACGCGCTTTAGATAGAGAAAATGAGAGAGACTTTGGTTGGCCAGCTCAGGGCCAGATGAGGAAGAGAACAGAGAGGGGTCAGAGAGTGAAGATGTGGGCTACGGCTGACTTTATCTGTGGGTCCAGCTAAGGGGAGGACCTGGGCGGAGAGAGAGAACTTTTCGGCGCGAGTCTGGTGGAATTTGGAATCTCTTTGTTCTCACAGAGTAGAGAAGAAAGAGGAATCCAGAATGGGTTAAAATATGATATTAAACACGCAAAACACGATCTGTCTATCCCACCATATTCAGTTGTGTGAAAGTGAAATGTGTAGATTAATACCTATGTTCATATTATGTGAATTATTTCATTCATAACTATATGTTTATGACATAAAAATATGTATCACAGTGAAAATACAACAACAAGTCAGAGATTTGGTAACAGGTAAATACAATGGTCATCATTCAACCTAAATGGAGAGGAAATTCAGAGATTAATTCTGGAATTCATTCTAAAATCATAGTATCCTGGGGAAGAAATGATTAAACATCACAAATTAATATCTAGACTTCTGTAACAGATATAACTGTCAAATTCGGATATGATGTACAACATAATCTCACTATAACTTTGGTAATCAGGAAAGAACAAAATAAATCTCAGAAATATGAACTTTGAAGTAATTAGTTTCTTCAGTTAAAGAGTGTGTCTCTCTCTGTTCCAGCCTTCAGCCATAAAGTTTTACGACTTGTTATCTGATCTGTGGAATGCAGAGACGTCTCCGGCTGAGGGTCTCCTAAAGCTGAAAAGGGATTTTAGCATGAAAGTTCATTAAAGACAAGACACCCATAGCATACAATTGAAAGTCATTGTCTTTTAAAAACAAAAAGTTATTCCAGGGGTTTAAATGTTCACAGGAGCTCCATCCTTCTGTGAATGAAAACCTACAGAAATACAAATGTCTCAATCTTAATATAGAGATGGGTGTTGGTCAGTGCTGGAGAGGGACAGCTTATCTGAGTTTTGATCAGCTCAGGAATTCCAGGGCCTTTGCAGTATTGCTACAGAAATAAACAATGTAACACATATACACGCGTAAATGCACTAAGTTTGATAAACAACGTCATCGAGAGGGATACACGAGTGTAATCACATATTGAAACTTTACTCGTTCGTCCTAGCAGATTCGTGTTATTTTGGTATTCAATTCAATTCAATTCAATTCAATTCAATTGACAAGTTCAATTAGGACAAGTTAGACTCAATACAGAATTCTAACGTAATTCCTTTATTATTTACTAAATGTACTAAATGTAGAGGAGTGGAAAACAGCAAAACAGGCGAGATGCTGCAGCACTCCGGGCACTCCTGTCAGGTACTACGCGCGTGCACAAATAAAGGGGCGAAATCAGAGGGAGGGTGGGACCAACAGTGTTTTGGGAGACGCTGCGATTCAAACTCCGGACACGAGCTTTAATTGTTAAAATTACAGTTTTTCAATTCCCTACACATGTTCCAACACTGCTCTGATGTGTAGATGAGTTCTGGCCTTTTTACCGCGGTTGCCTCTGCACCGTAAATTCCCTTCCAAAGAATGATGTTGATCTTAAACCAGTCAAACACACTGCACAGCTTTCTGCGCATCATGTGAAATAGCTGTTTTTACCTCTGTGAACGTGACTCCAGTAGATCTGTCTGTAAATGCCATGATTTTAGTAGGTTATGTATCTTGTTGTGCTATATTGAAGTTTGATTTATATAATGTACTACTAATTAATATTCTATGCATTTGAAATGTAAATACTTGACTTGGTTTTTCTATCCGTTTATTAAGCTCCAAAAAATCTGTGAAGCTCTCCAAAATTACACAGAAGATGATGTGAGCAGTGCCTCAAACAGTGATGAAGAAAATGAGGAGGTGGAAGACTTACCCACAATTTCTTGCAGGACTGACATTCAAGAGGTAAATCCATAAACATGGACAGTGATACCAAGCGCTCTGAACTCCCCTTACATAAGACCAATGCTAATGCTAATGGATTATGACATTTTAAGATGAAGTAATGGGCCAATGTTAGACATTTTGTGAGTTGTAAAATGTGGGGGTTATGGTTGTCAAAAAATCAATTTCTGAACACCAAATCAATACTAAAGCTGCTATTGAGACAAGTCATTCCATTTTTCTGCTATCAGTACTTTTTGTCATTTTAAATAGGCTCCCTCCCAATGCTGCGTGCCATTAATTTCCACATTTGCTTCATCCTTCCAAAGAATAGGGGACAAATGCTGCATTGCATCATTTCTTTACCTTAAAATTCAAGTAATTCTTTTGTTTGTTATTACATTGTAGGCCTTCAATGATTTTGACCAAAGTACCACAGAAGATGAAGAAAATGGGGAAGATGAGGAAAACTCTATTACAGATTATAAAGCGGTAAATTCATACTTCACCCAAGTTTTATCTTGAGTGAATTAAATTCCAACGGTATCAAATGGTCTTTACTGATCTTATCTTTTTTTCCCCTGTAGAATGAAGAATACCTGTCAGATTCTGAAATGGTCTCCGACAGCAGAGCAGCTGAAAACATGGTAAGTGATTGTGTATAAACCTTAGGAGTCATATTCTGCTTTAATCATACACTGTAAAATAACAGTCAATGATTACCTTGACTTTGTTAAAACTAGTTAACATACAGATAAGGGCTCCGGAAATTCCATTCTCAGTAGACTTCACATATGCAAAGTATTTGGCTGCCAAACATTTTGCTTGTTTGTAGGCGCCAAATACATATTGTTGGCACATTTTTACTGTAAAATTGTTTAATATCATACAATGTGATATCCTGGATTTTTTCACATTCTGTCTCTCACAGTTGAAGTGTACCTGTGATTAAAATTACAGACCACTCTTATCTTCTTAAGTGGGAGAACTTGAAGATTTTTTTGGCTGCCAAAGACCTTTTAGCCCCACTGTAGGTTTTAACTCCTCTTCCGGTCATTATTGGTCACAGGCTCATCATTCTTAACATCCAAGTGTCTGTCTTTACACAAGCAGCATCAACCTAAAGTTTTCCTTTCACGTTGTATATTTTTCTGTCATATTCTCCATATAGAACCACATGGTTGTGTAACCAGGAACATGATTGATTTTAAAAAAAAAAAAAACGTTATCATTACCATTCTCTGAAAAAATGTCATGATTAAATCAAAAATTCTGTCAGGGTATGTAAACTTATGAGCACAACTATTCTCACCTAGGACGGAGGAGGAGAGGACGGAGGAGAATCTGGAGAAGCTGAAAAGCCTTTGTATCCAGGTGCAACAGTTTCAAAAGGGGAAACATTACTGATGCTGATGTCTTTTCTGTTACGACACAATTTATCGGGAGAAGCAGTTACTAATTTACTTGAAATGCTCAACATAATGCGTCCTGGTATGATTCCTCCATCACATTACATGCTCCAGAAATAATTTGGAAGTTCATCTTCATATGTTTCACAGTAAGATCTATGATCGTCCAAAGAAAAGATTTAACAGTGCTGTGTTATTGAAAGATGGGCAGCTGGGTCTGATCTATGCAAATATGCTTTTAATATAATTTTCTGTAAACTCAGAGTATACTTAACATTAACTTGGCAAAGTATATCTTGTATAAGTACATAAGTAGTAACTTCAAGTTTACTATAAGAGTACTTTCTTATTTCTTAGTATACTCAAAATATACTTGAATATACTACTTTTTGGTAAGGAAGATGAGGACTTTTATGGATGTGTGACAAAAGCTTGATCAAAAAATAATGTGAGTGTATTTTTAAATACGTAGTAGAATAAAGTTCAACCAAACTCACTATTTCGTTCCGTTTCCTTGTTTTAGCATGCGTCCAATAATACGGTGCGTCTTATATTTGGCTTAAGTACAGAAATAAACCCCGTAATCCAGACTGCGCCTTATGGTGTGGAAAATACGGTACTTGAATACTGGTTTGTGGTGTTCAGTGTTTGGTCTTTGGGCCTCATGTTGTCTTGCACTGTTTGGTTAAAAGAAAAGTTGCTGTTGATAGGTTTATGCAATTATTGTTCAAGTGTTTCACTTAACTGTGTTTAAAAAAGAAAAAAGAAGACAAGGTCAGTGTTGATGGTCAGACTGTCTTTGGTCACATATGCGACCTTGTTTCTTTCTTGTGGCTGTAAGTCGCTCCTTTAGTTACTTGTATTTGAATGTAATCCTAATCCTAACAGTTGTGGAGCAAACTGGCTGAACACTTGGTTGCAGTTCATCGTGTCTTCAAAGAGACGCAAAATCAACATTTTAAAGGTTTAACCATGTTATCTGAGGCACCCAAAGGAATGTTTTTAAGCCTCAGTTATGCACATGTGCACTTTAAGTTGAATGTGGAGGGAGTTCATTTCTGTAGATTAAATGCATTGATGAGATGAAATATTTCTCTGTTAAAACAGGTTCTGTAGTTTCCATGTTTACAATTGTTTGATCTAAAAAGAAATATTAAATCAGTTTGTTATTTATTTGTTTAATTGTTTTGAATGCTTTGTAGGTCAACACAAATTTAGCTTCAGCAAAAGTAATTTCATTTAGGTTGCATCAATAGAACTATCATGTATAGAATATGAAATTTGATCATTGATTATAGATACAAACAAATTAAACACCAACAAGATGACATAAATAAATATATTTAAAAGAAATGCTTCATGCATGTATAACATGGGTGAAGTATGAAAAAGAACATGATTTGACTTAAAGATTTCAATGTGAAATAATGATGCTCAAACAGCAGATATTAATTAAGGGGATATTGGTTGAAAATGTGTTCAAACCAAAACACAATATAGTTTTGCGCTGTCAGTATTTTTTTTATGCAAATCCAACCAGGTTTTTCTTTCAGTGTGCACAAAACAATTGCTTGCTGCTCAAAATAAATTTTTCATGTTTATGGTTTTATGTCTGTACAATTATTGAGACCTGAAATTATTCCACATGTGTTATATAATCATACAGTAAGCTACTATATGAGGCTGAAGATGTAGCATGAAGTTAGCTCTGGATGATGCATTTTTGTTAAATGATTATTGGTAAATAATTACATTAGGTACATTAGATAAGGAACCAGAACAGGATCTGCCCACCAGGCCTGAGATGAACAAATGGAGACAGATCTTACATTATATGAGGTATAAAATTTTCTATTTTACTTCAACATAATTGATGGCACAATTTACCACAACATATTTTATCCAAATGCTCAATTAACCATAAGTTGAAGAAAAGAAAGAAAACTTTTTTTTGAAAGCCATATTCCTCATATCCAAAGACTACACCAGTGTTTCAGTGTTTCGCATAAACCCAGACCCAACCACAGTGTGCTTTTTTCACTCAGTATGACAGTTCTAGCAATAACAACACTACATATTTGCTCCATTGCGTTTGTTTACGTTTAAACGAAGTAGTGCTGAGACTGCTGTCAGAATGTGACTACCTTGTTTTCATTGCATTGAAAAAGCCACCACCATTCATCCAATCTGCTGCAAACTCCACACTGCACTTCCTCAGGACCCCAGCAATACCCCTACCAAGTCTGAACATGATCTGATGTACCCTTGTCAAGATATGCAGGTTTCAACTCTAAAAAACTAGCTTCTAACTGTTGATTGCATCATCATAGACATTCTAGAATTCAAACCACATTTAAATCATCACAGTGTAGAGTCAGTTCTGGACAGTCAGTGTCTTACGGATTTCAGCAGGACAACAGGACTATATTGAAGCTAGCAAGACATCGAGATTAAATTCAGCAACAACCTTTCGACAAAGTCCAAAGAAGTGAACATTTTTGAGGTAAGTGACTTCACTGTTCTGTTTGATGAAGCAAACACCAGAGGAAACATTCAGAAGGCAGTTTTAAAATCTGTTTTTCTACAACTCTGTAATAATAGTAATAGTTCACGCTGTTTCCTAACTTATAACATGGAATCCAAAAGGAAATTATATTATACTATCCAGCAATACTTTAGTTTTTGTGGTACAACTTGTCTTACCTGCTCAATCAGTTACTTAAGTTCGTCACATTTTCTTTTTCATTTTTGTGACCGAGTGTTTAATGTTAAAAAAATGATTCTGTATGTTTTGTTTTGTATTGCACATTCTCGTTTTTTGTGGGGAATGTGTGCTCAAAGATGAGACTTTCATGACTTCAATGATTTTTTAAATTTCAAGTCACCTGTTTTCAGAGATTATTTCATCGACTTGTCCTGTAGTTGAAACGAGAAAAGACGGTGAAAAATTCATGTTTTATCTGTATTAGTTCTTGAGATATTGTCATTTAAACGTTACCTCAGATGACTGTAATATGTAAAAAATGTGCTGGAAGTGGATAAACAGACTTTTAAAAAATATCTCAAATATCTTGATTTGTAAATAAAAAATCTGAAAACATTCAAAAATATTCGTCAGCAATTTATAACAACATTAGTCAGAGCATGTCATTATAGGTGATTAAATGCAGATAGATGAGAAAAACAACGGCAGTTTGATCATTTAACATGACATTTTCAAAAATAAACAATGCCGAGGACTTTCTAATTGTTTTTAAAGGCATTCTAGAATTCATGTCAAACACAAAAACTCTGAGTGGAGACACCATTTCACTTTATTTTACTGAGTTATTTATTAGTTTATTGAGTAGTTTAGTAAAACCAACCTCAGAGACATCCATATTTCAACAAAATCTAGATAAGCAAACTTTTGTGAGGTAAGTAAGTCCACTCTTCTGTTTAATGAAGTAAACACTTTGGAGTTTCTGAGGAAGCATCCGTGTAATTTTGCTGCAATACTGTCCAATATGCCTTATAACACAATTCAGAACAGATTGTAACACTCAGTGCTGTTGCTTTGTGATAATTGGTTCAATATTTAGCAAATTTGATAAAAAAAAACTGAGATCACAACAGTGTGGTAGATTACCAACGGTTTAACAAGACATCCATAGATTATGGTTCTCTTTTGTGTCTGTTTCACTTTCAGTCTTCTGTGACGACATAAAAATGAACATTCAGAGTTCATCCTCATCGCCTTCCTCTGAGGGGAGTACCACAACGCAGCGTTCCAAAGTCCCAAAAGGCTACACGTTGGTGAAAAACCTGGGACGTGGAGGCTATGGAACAGTGCTGGAATGTGTGGAAGACAAGACTGAAGAGCATGTGGCTATAAAGATGCCCGAAAGGAACAATCTAGACCGTGAGGTAGGACACTGATTTCAGCTGAAGAGTGACACAAAAAGACATTTTTAAAACCAGGGCAGTACCACTATAAGATTCTGAGTAGTGGCACTGGTCATCTAATGTACTTCATAGTTGTTGAGAAGAACTGATTGGACTATGTGGCTCAGCAAACATATTATGTCTCCACAGGCGGAAATCTTGGAAAAGCTCATGTGCCACAACTCGGACAAGTCCAACATCATCAAGTACAAGGGAGAAGTCTTTGTAAAAAGTACGCGGCTCCTGGTGTTGGAAAAACTGGACATCTCCCTGTGGGACTATGTACGTGGCTTAAAAGAGCCAATGCCACTGGAACACGTCCGTACCGTTATTCAACAGGTATGACCTTCTATTGTCTCCCTATATTTATCTCCTACAGTGGTGCTAGAACCAGCATCGGTGGTTCAGGAACCTTTACAACCTCTACTTTTATTGTCATGTGACAGATTTCTTGAACAAACTCCTGATAAATGTTGTTGTTTTTTCTTACAGCTGGCCGTGGCTTTGAATACGACAAAAAGTGCTGGCATAATCCACGGTGACGTGAAAATGGACAACATCGTGATGGTGGATCATGTGAAGCAGCCCTTCAAGGTCAAACTCATTGACTTTGGTGTGGCCAAGTACACGTCCGAAGCCAAAGCAGGAGAGCTACTCCAAATACCTGCATTTAGGTATGATAATACTGTTAAGTTTTCACCACTGAGAAATCTTTAAATCAGCACTGTCTCCTTACTGTCTACTGTGTCACATCTTCTTTTGATGTTTTTTCCACATTCAGAGCTCCAGAAATCATCCTGGGCCTGCCGTATTCAGAGGCCATCGACGTTTGGTCGTTAGGCTGCATGATGGCCTGGATGGTGGCTCGTATTGCTCTCTTCGGAACAGAGTCAGAATACTGGATAGTGAGTAAATTACTGAAACGCATTAGAAGCCGTCACACGATTAGCTTCAGGTCTAACGTGGTGTTGTGTTCTGTCTGCAGCTCCGACAAATGATCAGTCTGCTGGGTCTGCCGCCGCAACATCTCATCGAGGCTGGTCGGAGATCACGATTCTTTTTGAAGAAAAAGTGTAGTGGCTTGTGGCGGCTGAAGGTACAATACTCCTACTGTGATTTTACCACTGACCTTTACTCGCTCAATAAGATGAAGGCTTTAGTAAGCATCATTGTTTTCTTCTTTCAGACTCCGAGAGAGTATTTTGGGATCTTTGTCATGTACAGCACCCCCAGATGTCACACGTTCCGCTCTCTGGATGAAATGAAAACGGTAGGTAGTTTAGGAAGCAGCAGCTAGTTGCTGAAGAGTGATGTTCATTTATTGTATTCATATTTCAGGTTGAAGGTGACTTGACCACTGTTGTACTTCCCAAATGTTTTCTGCACCAGGTGTATTCTGAGACGGATAACCCAGCAGAGGCCGATGAGAGGAGGGAGTACATCGAGCTGTTGAAGGCGATGCTTCAGTGGGATGAGAAGGACAGAATCACCCCCAGTGGTATCCTCAACCACCCTTTTATCACCAAAAGCTACCTCAGCAGCAGCTCCCCCACCAGCAGTTGGTAAGTGTGCTTCTATTTACTTTGTACACAGGTTGTGGGATATTAACAGCCCAGCAAGTGACAAAACTCTGATATGGACTTTTGCTGATTTGCATGTTTACATTCTCTGCTTGTCGGATGTAAACCCAACAGTGTGTGTTTCCTTTTTTTAGCAATGAACCTAAACCCTCCACCAGCCTGTTCATCATGGTTAAGCCTGCAGAGCCTGAAAACAGAATTGACCTGACAGGCTTACCTGATGAGGACAAAGACCGGGAGGACAAGAAGAGCAGCGAGTATGAGGACATTGAGGAGAGTGATGATTATAAAGCTGCTAAAGACATTGAGGACGGTGAGAGCAATGACACCAGCAACGTTAGCAAGGACGATCAATTCAGGAAGGTCGAGCAGAACCATCAGTACACTGAAGACAGCAAGAAGGAGCAAAGCAAGAAGAAAAAGAAGAAAAACTGCTTCCAACGCATCTTGTCTTGCATGAAGAAGACGTTCTGCTGCTGTGTGTGTGTGTCTGATGTGATGGACTGAGCAGCACCAATGTCCTGCAGTCACATTTCAGTCTCACTGGTCCTGACCTCAGTAACCTTCGCTGGGTTTATTGTTCCCTTTTTTATTTTTTTTTTATTGTTTGTTTATTTTTCTCTAGTGTTTTGATCTGTTTTCTGTATAATATCCTGCTCTCTCCCTCCTTTACCCTCACTCCAACCGGTCGAGGCAGATGGCCGCCCTGTCTGAGCCTGGTTCTGCCGGAGGGTTCTTCCTGAAAAAGGGAGTTTTACCTCCCCACTGTCGCCAAGTGCTTGCTCAGACGGGAATCCAAAGGAAATTTTGGATTTGTTGGATTTCTCTTTGTAATTTTCTTTACTTTTCTCATTGAAGTGTCTTGAGATGACACATTTCAACTTGTAAATACAATTTATTGAAACTGAATTGAAAGGTTCACCCAAAAAGTGTCTGCATTTTGGTGACATGGTTGTTGCTCACAACTGGCCTGAGTCAGTCATGGCTTCTCAGTTTCCATGCAGAGCAGAGACTCTTTGTTTGTTTGTTTTAAACGTTCATCATTATTTTTGGTGAATTTTTGAATTTGACATATTAAATACAGTGACTACAATGAAATCTGACAATTTTAAGCTTCTTTTCAATATTTTTCTCAATGTAACCACACAAAACTGATGGTATTTATTACAAACAGTCGGAAAGCTGAACCATTGTTTCCATTTTTACAGTTTGTGGCTCTAAAAAACCATTTGTATTTTGGAGATTTTTTTCAGAGAAAGCATGCCTTTTAAGCACAGTAGTGTTAAGAGGGTTAGAAGTGACAAACATATTTCATTGCAATGAGTGATAAAGTTATTTTTCCTGCACTCCGCAACTTACAAGTCTCCAAACTATCAATCCTAACTATTTGTAATCCTTTACATTGGATATCTCTTTTCACAGATACAAAATCACAAAGTGCTTTATAGGGCTGGCCCGAATAGTGGTTTCTGGCCTCCTAATATTCGGGCCCTATTAAAGACGAATATCCGAATATTTGTTCGTCTGGTCTCCCGGGTCCAAATTTTGCCTTCGTTTTGTCTTCAGTTAAACTGAAGAATTCCCAAACAGCAGGTCTTCAGCATGTGTTTATGCAACGAAGTGAAGCGTGACGTCAGAGTGGGCAGCCACCCGGCCATTCGGGTGGTGGTAACAAACACGAATGGAGGAGCCGAGATGAGCCGAAGAACACGACGGGATGAGCCGAAGTGGGCCGAAGGCGCAGGGAAGAGACGCAGTGTTGCCAACTTAGCGACTTTCTTGCTAAATCTAGTGACTTTTCAAAGCTCCTAGCAACTTTTTTTGTCAAAAGCGACTAGCCACATATCTAGCGACTTTTTCTGCCGTTTTGGAGACTCTGACAGGAAAACTGGGATCATTCTGCAGTTACTGTTTTCAATGAGCAGCAGGTGCTGCTGTGAGCTCCTCCCCGTCTCAAAGCACAGGCTGTCAGTCCAGTAACCCCACAGCAGTCCCAGTGTCTGATTAGAGGACACATCGCTCCGCGGCCAGACGGCAGATGAATCACGCATGCGCAAAGTCACTACAGATCCCATCCAGACTTACGGAGCCATATAAACGAAAATTTTTCTTCACTGACATGCTAAAATAAACCACAGCATTTATCCTCTAGGAAAAATATTTGGGGTTTTATAATCACTTTTTGGTCTCTTCCACAATGTATTCTTTCCTACAACGTTGATTACAATTACATGCAAACTGAGAAATATGCAAATTAGGAAATGACGTCATTTAGCGACTTTTAGGACAGCCAACAGCGACTTTCCTTACTGAGGAGTTGGCAACAGTGACGAGACAAGCTCCGAATAGTTTCGTCTGGGGGGAAATAGGGTGATCACATAGACATATGTGTATATGTTATAGACATATATGTGTTTATGTGATCACAGGACGAGATGAGCCGATATGTGCAGATGTGGGCCGAAGGCGGAGGGAAGACAGTAACGCCGCATATTCTTTCCGCCCGGTAACGTCCGGGGGGGGGGGGGGGCAAAATTAATATCAGATACCGCCGTAGCAAATGAATATTGGATATTCCGGATATTGGGGTCCAGCTCTAGTGCTTTACAATATAATAAATTAATGTAATAATAAAATAAAATGTTTATTACCATCAGACCCTGTTCTCTAATATCATTAAAAAAAAATTCATTTCGAAAATAGAAGACGAGTAACAGTTATTATTAGCAAACTTTATAATGTGTTTTACGA
>NC_067121.1:601358-664379 GCF_021347895.1 Acanthochromis polyacanthus | reverse complement strand
TGCTGTGCTGAGCAGTGCTGAACGTGCGTCTGGAGTAATGTTTAGCAAACCAGCCAGAGCCAGCAAGAAGCAAAAAACTTTACAGTTTTTTCCAAACAAACCGTGTAAGTTGTGTGACCTTGTTGGATGCAAACAATGTTAGACTTGTTAGCTAAATGATGACAAGGTAAAACGTGGCAATATATCAATATGTTAAGCTAGTTAACAATAATTCAAATGTGGTTGCCTCTGTTACATTACTTGCTAATTAGTTTATTCTTGGAATAAACCCAGTCCTCTTTAGTTTCTGGGCAGAAGATGTGCTCACAATTGCTCTCCATGTATTTAAGTCTTTTGGTCCCAAAAGAGGAGAGTCAGGGAGGGGGAAAAAGAATAGGCTATCTATGGTATAAAAGTGGTTAAATTTACAACTATTTTTACTCCTTCTCTTTCAAATTCTATCTCAGAATTTTGATTTTCAGATTCTTTAATGATTATTTCCATAACAAAGAGCAGATCAGGCAGGAGATGGACCAGAGGCGACGGCCAGCAGTAATGTTGACCATGCAGGGTCTGCAGAGGTGAAAAAAATATATAAGTGGCTGAGAAAAAAATATGTATCTATGGGTTAAAGTGATTTTGAGGTTAAATTCTACTGCAAGTTTTACTCTTCTAATGCTATTTCAGATTTTTTCTTACCACATTTTTTATGTTTATTGCCATAACAGAAAGAGCAGAGTCAGGGAGGAGATGGATCAGAGGCCAGCAGCAGGACAAGGATGTAGGGTCTTTACAGGTAAGGAGAGATTATAACTTCCTGAAAATTAAGATATCTATTGCAGGGAGAAACCAGGCAGTACTGATCATATTCATGTTCAGTGTTTGGCACCTTTGGCTACTCGTCCAGTAGATGTTCAAGGACATTGTTGGTCAACTAGAGTTTGGCCACTAAAACTTTAGATTTTTAGTTTCAAGTTTATACTTTATAGTTTAAAAACTAGCCTAGTTGGTCCCCTGGTATTGTAACTGTGGCTGTTAGGGATTATGTGGTTCTTTAGCCACTAAGGACGGTGCAATTAAATGTAAGAGAATGATAAATCGCTCAGAAAAATTGTCCCCCTCACTTCTGAGATGGTGGTTATGCCCATGTGTGTGTCCAAGCAGCGGCGATCAGCTGTAGAAGCTCCGCTGCTCGCTGGTATCGCCGCAGCCCCCCCTGCGGATTCGGGAGCGCACCCCGCAGCATGTTTGGCCCGCTTGTCGATTGTTTACAAACATTTTGCCCGAAGCCACATCTACTTGCGACCCCTGTTATAGATGATATGGACACTTTCAGATAGCAATCCTTCCATGAATTCACAATGTTACAATCGCAGCATTCCTCACTAATTTCAATAAAAAAAATCACTGATTGACAAACGGTTTTCTAATGCAAAACATATTAGGAGAATGGTTTAAATGAGAGCGACCACAGACCAGACCCATCACCGTGATAGATGCTGTTGTGTCTAGATCTGCTGGAGCACTGAAAAATGAAAAATGAGTTTGATTAATTACTTCCCCAGAAACATTGTGAAGTTATGTGACGATCAACATACATGAATCCTTCCTCTGTTAGCAACCGTTACTTCAAAAACTGACGACAGATTGTATGAAATTTTCAGGTGAGGTCATAAATGGCACAAGGACCAAGTGATTAGATTTTGGCAGTGATACGGCTTATAGTCTGGATCCACAAATTTGTGAAGAATTTCCCATTGAAGGACAAGCACGACATCTGATAGCGGCACAGTAACAATGACAACAAATGAACGCTACCTCATCTACCTGCTGACGATCACAATTGCAATCCTGCTACAAATCCCCGCTGTGGACTTATCGGAAATGATACAAGGAAAAACTGATTAAATTATGGGGGTGTTTCTGAGTCTCATCAATTCCCGCCTCCCGCTACATATTTAGGTCACAAGATTTGGTATCCGTACATAATGTACACATGCAAAACACACGCCTGTGTCAGCACAAGATCAAGGAATGAACAGTCTTTGGGGAGTACTGTGCTCTCTGAGTGCTTTCCTTGATGTGACAAACTGTGAGGGTGTGTTTCAATATGTATGAGCCAGGATGTGAAATTACCAACTGACAGATATGTCCAAATGTGATTCATTCAATAGTAAATTATCATTTTGTGCCTTAAATCTGCCAACCACTGCATGCTAAATCAGTATCTGGCTGCTGCTAATTTCCCCACTGTGGTGTGTGAGCGTTTGTGTAAATAGGTTGGATCACGTTTCAAAATAATTGTCAATTAAAATGTTGAAACACATTCTAAAAGCTGAAAAAAATGCAGCTTTTAAGCAACTCTCACTGTTCCCTCACAATTACATGGCAACAAATATACTTAAAACATCGCAACTTACATCAAAAACTTTTAGAAAAGCTGTGGCAAATTCATGCATTTTAGGCCGCAACAATCTCGAAAAACGCCTGCAAAATCCTGGAGGGACTGATATAAATACACCTACATGAACTTTCATCAGCCCAGTATCACTCGTGCTTAAATGTTCAAGGGCCAGCATTGAATATATTGCCCTCTGCTGGAGACATTTTTGCTGATCTGGCTCAGCTTCATTGTAAGTCTCTAAGTGACTTCGATCAGCTTTTCTGTTATGATTTGTTCTTTAAGTTGTAAACAGAAAAATATTGGCACCAGAGTCCTGGAATGTTCTATCATAGAATCTCTTTAGTTTAACATATACATGTTCTACTTGGTGATGTCATGAAATCTGCAGATGACACACAGTTGTACATGTTACTCTCCTCCAGTGATCTTAAGTCAGAGAGTGAATGAGATCATCATCAGAGACAAACACTCTGTTAGTCAGAGCTGTGAGAGGAAGGAGGAAAGGATGAAGGGAGGAGCTAAACTGGGACTCAAGTACAGAAAAGACACAAACTTTCACAGTGGAGTTTGATCCAAGAACAGACAGATTGTCTTCATCTTCAAGATGCTGTCAGTGAACTTCAGTCTGTTTGTCACTTTGTTTGTGCTCACAATAAGAGGTAGGTGACATATTTAACATGAACAGAGTTTCACTGAGAAAAAAAGTAGATCACAAAATTCCATCTGTTTTACATAGAATAAAAGTCTTTACAACTACTGATTTTTCTTTGTTAATAATTTTTATTGATCCATCTCTTCCTCTGCATGTTGTGTTCTTCTCCAGAGTGTAAAGGAGAAGACAAAGTGATGCAGCCATCAGGAGATGTCATTGCTGCTGAAGGAGACACAGTTACACTGGATTGTACTTTTGAGACCAGTTACACAACAGGACAAACTACATTGTTCTGGTACAAACAAGAAGTGAATAGTTTTCCTAAGTACATGTTAAGACGTGGTGATTATGGAGGTGACAATGCTCCAGAGTTCCAGAAACACAGATTTGATGCTGCAGTCGACAACAACAAAGTTCCTCTGAAGATCCAGAAGCTTCATCTGTCAGACTCTGCTGTGTACTACTGTGCTCTGAGGCCCACAGTGACAGGAACAGTAAAACTCTGTACAAAAACCTTTGGAGAAAAGACAACAGAAAACTCCACAACATCCACTAGAGGGAGACACACTCTGTTACACTTCTGTGGTTTTTAGGATTCAGTTCAGATTTTTCTGTCCAGCTCAGAATAAAGTCAATAATGTCTTCTTGTGTTGTTGCTGCTTCATTTAACTCTATGATTACTGTGAAATCAATTTCAAACTGAAATTTAATCATTTTTACAGCTTGATCATCAGTTTATATGTAATTGGTGGCTTACACAGAATTTTCATTCATTTTTATCAACTGGAGGTTTTGGTATTTATATTTAATTCTTACTTGTTGTAATAATGGGACAAACATTCATATTACTGCAAACAGAAATAATTCCTTTAATTTGGCCCACAGATAGTCAGAGACTACTTCCAGTCCTGGATTCAGTGTTTTTTTCATGTTTTTAAGAGTTTGTGTGGATTTATAACACCAGTGGAAATAATTCTGTCCTTATTTGTTTTTTAATAAAGTAGTGTTATTCAAAGAGGATTTGTACAATAAAGATTTAAATACAGGGGGAAATATCAACATAATAGGAGGGATTCTATTTCCACAGCTTCAAGGTGAAGGTTGGAACTTATTTTCACAGTTGATTAATCTGTTCAGACATTTTGAATGTCCTAATAACTTGTTTGGTCTTTAAAATATCAGAAAATGGTGAAAAAATGTCCAGCTTCTTTCCTCAAATTCCAGGTAACCTCCTCAAATGTCTTATTATTTCCACAATCCAAAGATATTCAGTTTTCTGTCATAGAGAAGCAACAAAATACACGTATTGTAAAAAAAAAAATACTAAATATATTCAGTGTTAACAGCATGCAATTTTCAATTCACAAAATCTTTTTTTTCTTAATAATTTGAATATCGTTATAGTTGGTGATCAGTTCAAAAGTTGATAAATTAATCAGTTCATACATTATTACATATTTAACCAACAGTAAATGACTGATGGCCTCTTGTCTCACATAAAGTTTAAAAATTACTTATTTTCAAATGGAAATCACAAATTGGAAAAAAAATGTGATTAGAAAATCACAAAGGCTGCAGTTTAGGATGAATGAGGAGCTAAAAATCACAAAGAGAGAGAAGAAACTACAGATCAAAGAGGAGACGGAGAGATTCAGGGAGGAGCTGAGCTGTTACTGAACTATAGAAGAGACACAAACTTCCACATTCAACTCACTATCAATAAACATTACTTTGTTCAACATGGTTCTGTTGGATAATTGTGGGTTTTGTGTGTTGCTTCTCTACATTTTAACAGGTATCTGACCTCAAACAACATGAGAATATTGTGATTCATTTACATCATCTAATAAGATCAGATAAACTTTATAATGAACTTTATTGTTCCTCCGTGGAGAAATTTTCAATAACAACAACATTTATCTCTTCCTTTAGGTGTCAACTGTCAACAACTGACTGCAGAAAAGGATGAAGAGTCCAGTTTAGAAGGCAGCACTGTGACTCTGTCCTGCAAATACACCAAAGGAGCTGCTGATTATTTCTTCTGGTATCGACAACATCCAAGAAAAGCACCAGAGTTCCTGATCTCTCATTCAGAGTCGGGAGATATCGGATTAAATCCAGTCCCTAGACTGTCTGTTACAGTGAGAAAAGAAGAAACAAAAATGGATCTGAAGATCTCCTCTGCTGCAGTGACAGACTCTGCTGTGTACTACTGTGCTGTGAGGCCCACAGTGACAGGAAACAGTAAAACTCTGTACAAAAACCTTTGGAGCAAAGACAACAGAAAACTCCACAACATCCACTAGAGGGAGACACACTCTGTTAAAGCTCTGATTTGTGACTTGTTGGACTGATGACAAAGACAACAGAGAAATGAAGCAGTAAAGATCAGAGACAGAGCTGCTGTGGAAACACAAAACAATCTGATTGGCTGAACTGAAAAATGATGTCAAGAGGTAATGGCCCCGCCCACTGAACTTCAGCTCATCCACTCATTATTTCTTCCTCATTGTGCTGCAGTGGAAGAACATTGTTCATCTGATGTGTGTCTGACTTTAATAACTCCAAAGACATGTTGCTTTACCTCTTTTGTTTTCATCTCACTTCATAGGTGAGTTTATGAACACATGAATTTCTCTTTAACCTGCTGTGTTCATGTTCACAGTTGAAATCACTCAATATTCTGTCTTTGTCATCAAGTTGTGTACAATCTAGTTGTGATCTGAGCTCCAGTTGAGCTGTTTGTGTCCACAGAGTAACACTGTACAGGTGACATTTTCCACTGTCTTCTCCTCTCAGCCTCATGGACAATGTGAGTCTGATGGCTTCATTTTCTCTACTTTTTCCAGGACTAAAAGCTGAAGACACAATCTCTCCTGCACAAGATGTAGTCAGTGGAACAGAAGGAGAATCTGTCACACTCAGGTGTAACTATCAGACAGACAGAAGTCCTGTGAGACTTTACTGGTACAAACATCATTCTGACCTTCAGGCTCCTCAGTTTATACTCTGGAAAGAAGCAAAAGGAAACACAGGTGAACATATTCCTGATCATCGCTACAGATCCCAAACAACAGATACATCAACTACATTGACCATCAATCAGCTAACCCTGGCAGACACAGCTCTCTACTACTGTGCTCTAGAGACACAGTGATACAAAGTGTAGCAGAGGCTGTACAAAAACCTGAACACAGATATGAGACTCCTCTTCAAAGAGGAGGGAAGTGGTATTGAGAGCACAGCTTCATATCAGATGGATTGAGGTAATTCCTGTTTTCTCACAGTCACTGTGGTTACAGCTGCTGATGAAACACTGTGGGAGGACTGACAGGAGCAGAAGATCAGTGATGCCTCCAGAAGAGATGCTGCAGAGGATTTGAGGGGGAAAATTTCATTCACTTCAGAATGTCCAAATTAAAAGTATGAACAACATCTGAGATGGTGCTGCACATGTCTTGAATAATATTGCAGAAGGCTGATGTATAGACGTTAAAGTTTGAAGAAGGAGCCATTTTGAAAGGTAGTTGCTTGAGGTACGGACCCGTACCCATAGCCTGTGGCCTACGGATACGGCACTTTCCATTTGTCAATCAGATACGCGAGATCTGGTCACGTGACTCCCGGTAGACGCTAGCGGTACGGACCCTAACACTAACCCTAAACTTAACCTTTGCTTACCTTTCAACAGTTTGCAGTGGTGAGCAGCTTCTTGACTCGCGAGACTCGCGTACGGGTCCGTATCTGTCTGGCAAATGGAAAGTGCCGTATCTGTAGCCCACAGGCTATGGGTACGGGTCCGTATCTGTAGACACTACCATTTTGAAATGTGTGCAGTTATCATCCAAATTATTGATGTGACAATATCAGTTGCACTAATAATTGTACAAAATAATGAGAGATTTTGGGATCAGTACTGACTACAAACATGCCTCTGTTCCTCCTCTGCTCCATCTTACAGCTGCAGTAAATCCTGTCTACAGCTCACTCCTAGAATCAGATGGGTTTCATTGTTCTTAAGATGTTTGTCTTTCTTTTGATTCTTGCAGATGCAAACAACAGAGGACTGGAATCTTGTATCCTGGAAAATATTCAGTTTAACATAAACATGCTTCTTCTTGGTGATGTTGTCAAGAAACACTTGTATGCAGACGACACACAGTTGTACATGTTACTCTCCTCCAATGATCTTAAGTTAGAGAGTGAATGAGATCATCATCAGAGACAAACACTCTGTTAGACAGAGCTGTGAGAGGAAGGAGGAAAGGATGAAGGGAGGAGCTAAACTGGGACTCAAGTACAGAAAAGACACAAACTTTCACAGTGGAGTTTGATCCAAGAACAGATAGATTGTCTTCATCTTCAAGATGCTGTCAGTGAACTTCAGTCTGTTTGTCACTTTGTTTGTGCTCACAATAAGAGGTAGGTGACATATTTAACATGAACAGAGTTTCACTGAGAAAACCTAGTTTATCAAAAAGTTTCATCTATCCTACATGGAATAAAACTGTTTCCAGCTGCTGATTGATCTCATTTAGTTCACTGTCTTTATTGATTCATGTCTTTCTCTGCATGTTCTGTTCTTGTCCAGAGTGTAAAGGAGAAGACAAAGTGATGCAGCCATCAGGAGATGTCATTGCTGCTGAAGGAGACACAGTTACATTGGATTGTACTTTTGAGAGCAGTGCTGTAAAAACACAACTTAATTTCTTCTGGTACAAACAAGAAGTGAATGACTTTCCAAAATACTTTTTAAGACGTGGTGCTTATGGAGATGATAATATCCCAGAGTTGGAGAAAGACAGATTTGATGCTACAGTCGACAACAACAAAGTTCCTCTGAAGATCCAGAAGCTTCATCTGTCAGACTCTGCTGTGTACTACTGTGCTCTGCAGCCCACAGTGACAGGAAACAGTAAAACTCTGTACAAAAACCTTTGGAGCAAAGACAACAGAAAACTCCACAACATCCACTAGAGGGAGACACACTCTGTTCCACTTCTATGATCAGATTCTTTACCATCATCTCCATCTTTATCTTCTCTGTGAGCTCCAGTCAGACATGGAGCAGGTCTCTGTGAATTTCCTCCCCAGAGGTTTCTACTACAGAATGTCTCCACATCAGGACCAAACATAAAAGCACATTCATGCAATTTCTGCATCACCTTAATGCATGTTGTGTTCCTATGGGAACATGATGAATACAGAGTGACCTACTGCAACTACCCTACTTCTATTCAGTAGGATTACTTACAAACAGTTCAACAGGTTTGCAAATATAACCTGCTTCCTCAGCTGAGAATCTGCAGGCAATGATTTGTTCAAAGGGAGCTGATTTACATTCAAAGCTCTGAACATGACCTCATCCAGACCAGGTTAGTGATGCAGCATAAGTTACCATGGTGATCCAGTAAGCTTAAAAGAGAACCACCTTTGTGACATGCAAAGCTCTGACTTTAGGCTCAATGTATCTGTTATGACCCGACTGTCTAGAGCAGCCGGTTGGCAACAATGAAAAATAAATCCAACGCTGAGTTATGGAGCGAATGGCTGCAGTTTATCTTAGTAAAAGTAGATTCACACACAAAAAAAGAGAAATACAGCAAAACAATGTGAAAGTTAAATGCAGACAGCTCCTACTGAAAAGAAAAGAACACAACATAACCTAACTGAATTGAATTGAAGAACCCACAAGTTGATGTTAACCTACTGAAACGAAATAACAGATAATTAATGTAAATTAAACTCCTAACCAAAAATACAGGGCAGGAGCACTCCTACCTAACAATGAGTTCTGCATATATCAGGCGATACCAAAGATCTGCTCACACACACAAAAAGTTCAACAATCAACATTCATTAACCTCTATCCAGACAGCTCAGCTCCTGAACTGCTGCCAAATGCTGCAATACTGAGCCTTTTGAGGTCTCCCTGGCACCTGGATCGGCAGAGGTTATCTTTCCTGGACCAATTCATCTTCACCTTCTTGGTCACAGGCGAGGCAAAATCAAGGAGGTGGGGCGAACGAAGATGGACGACAGACTCGCAGCTGTTGACAATGGAGATGACAGCTGAGGAGGAGGTGGAGTCCAAAGGCCCAGAGCGTAACAGTATCTTACTAATCCACTAGTCTTGCTTTATAGTCTGATGTGGCTGCTATTTTTCTGATGGAAAGTTCAACTGAAAATGTCTTGACTAACAATCGGAACCATCCATCCATCCATCCATCCATCCATCCATACATACATACATACATACATACATACATATTCTTCCTCCTATCCAGGGTCAGGTCAGCCAGCAACATTTTCCACCTCTTCCTGGGGCATCCTGAGATGTTCCAAAGCCAGATGAGATATACAATCCCTCCAGGAAGTTCTGGTTCTACATTGGCATCTCCTCCCACGTGAACGTGCTGGAAAAACCTCTCAACAAAGTCTCCCCAGAAGCATCTGAATCAGATCTCAGAACCCCTTCAACTGGCTCATTTTAAAGAGAAGCAGCAGCAGATCCACTCCAAGTTCCCTCCAGATGTCTCCTCATCTTATCTTGAAGACTGAGACCAGTCACCCAGTGGAGAAAACTCATTTCAGCTGCCTCTAACTATGAGCTTGTGCTTTTGGTCACCACTCAGATCTCATGACCCTGGACAACAGTTGGAATGTAGACTGAGTGGTACGTTGAGAACTTCGCCTCCCGGCTCAACTCCCTCTTCATCATGACGGTCCAGTACAATGCCCACAATACTACAAATGCAGCACCAGTCCACCTTTCCATCTCACGCCCCACTTTCCATCACTGGAGGAGAAAATCTTGACCCAAAAATGATTTTGCTGTTAAAGATTCTCCCATCATCTTCTGAGAAAGTAGGAGGAAGAGTTTGGCTTTCCAATCAATGACCATAAGAAATAAAATGGTGAGTCTTGAAAGTGATTTAAAAGCAATGCAACAAGAAATCTAAAAGAATTACAGAGTTTCATGTGTTTGTGTCGATGTAAAATATCTTCAGGTGTGGTTTTGGTGTTGAGAACATCCAGTGATATGAGAGGAGGAACATGTTGAGGGAGGAGCAACTCTGTCAAAGAGCAGAACAGAAAAGGACTCCTACTGTCACATACATTCAGTCTGTAAACCAAACATAACAGATAGTGTGTGGAAGATGCTGTCACTGCATTACTGTGTCATGTTTCCTTTGTTTGTGATCACACTGAAAGGTAGGTTAAAGCAGGAAGAAGAAATGTCTGGAAAGGATCTGTTTACTGGAACTCAGTTGAAAAAGTGTTCACACTTCAATATGGTCTTTAACAACATTGATCTCTTCATTTAGGTGTCAACTGTCAACAACTGACTGCAGTGAAGAATGAAGAGTCCAGTTTAGAAGGCAGCACTGTGACTCTGACCTACACATACTCCAAAGCTGCTGCTAGCAATGATTTTTTCTTCTGGTATCGACAACATCCAGGGAAATCTCCAGAGTTCCTCTTGTATCACTATGGAACAAAACATGAAACAAAAGCCAGACTGTCTGCTGCTGTGAGTGATGATAAAAAACAAATCAGTATGAAGATCTCCTCTGCTGCAGTGACAGACTCTGCTGTGTACTACTGTGCTGTGAAGCCCACAGTGACAGGAAACAGTAAAACTCTGTACAAAAACCTTTGGAGCAAAGACAACAGAAAACTCCACAACATCCACTAGAGGGAGACACACTCTGTTAAAGCTCTGATTTGTGACTTGTTGAATTGATGACAAAGAGAACAGAGAAATGAAGCAGTAAAGATCAGAGACAGAGCTGCTGTGGAAACACAAGACACTCTGATTGGTTGAATTGAGTTAAAAAAATGATGTCAAGAGGTAATGGCCCCGCCCACTGAACTTCAGCTCATCCACTCACATTATTTCTTCCTCATTGTGCTGCAGTGGAAGAACATTGTTCATCTGATGTGTGTCTGACTTTAATATCTCCAAAGACATGTTGCTTTACCTCTTTTTGTTTTCATCTCACTTCATAGGTGAGTTTATGAACACATGAATTTCTCTTTAACCTGCTGTGTTCATGTTCACAGTTGAAATCACTCAATATTCTGTCTTTGTCATCAAGTTGTGTACAATCGAGTTGTGATCTGAGCTCCAGTTGAGCTGTTTGTGTCCACAGAGTAACACTGTACAGGTGACATTTTCCACTGTCTTCTCCTCTCAGCCTCATGGACAATGTGAGTCTGATGGCTTCATTTTCTCTACTTTTTCCAGGACTAATAGCTGAAGACACAATCTCTCCTGAACAAGATGTAGTCAGTGGAACAGAAGGAGAATCTGTCACACTCAGGTGTAACTATCAGACAGACAATAGTAACATTGCCCTTTTCTGGTACAAACATCATTCTGACCTTCAGGCTCCTCAGTTTATACTCGGGAAAGGAGCAAAAGGAAACACAGGTGAACATATTCCTGATCAGCGATATAGATCCCAAACAACAGATACATCAACTACATTGACCATCAATCAGCTAACCCTGGCAGACACAGCTCTCTACTACTGTGCTCTAGAGACACAGTGATACAAAGTGTAGCAGAGGCTGTACAAAAACCTGAACACAGATATGAGACTCCTCTTCAAAGAGGAGGGAAGTGGTATTGAGAGCACAGCTTCATATCAGATGGATTGTGCTAATTCCTGTTTTCTCACAGTCACTGTGGTTACAGCTGCTGATGAAACACTGTGGGAGGATTGACAGGAGCAGAAGATCAGTGATGCCTCCAGAAGAGATGCTGCAGAGGATTTGAGGGGAAAAAGTTCATTCACTTCAAAAATATTTTAGTGTTTTTTTAATGATTCGAACAAAAATAAAGTATCAACATCTGAGATGGTGCTACATTTTTCTAGAATGCTATGTGACTTGACACTGACTGACTCATTTTAAAACAAGAGTTTTCATTGATTGAGTTCCACAATAAGATTCTCAGAATAAAAACCTGCTCCAGTAGCATTTCTTGAATCATCTGAGGTCAGAGATGTCAGTCAGAATGTTACTTTAACATTTTCTCATCTTCTCTGAGACAGAAGAAAGAGGAAGAATTTGGTTTTCAAAACTGATGACCACAAGAAATAAAACAATGATTCTGGAAAACTTTAAGAACAAATCAAAGAGAAATCCAGCAAAATGAAAGAGGTTCATGTGTTTGTGTCTAAAAGTGTAAAACATTAAAGCTTTTGTTCCAGATTGATCACACCTGTTCTGATTTTACAGAGAACTGCCTGGAAGAAAGTCTTTTCCCAAATGGAGTAAAACTTCAAAAACTTCTTATATATTCTTCTGAAACATTGGTAGGAAATGATGATTCACTAAAATGAGTCAAAAGCAAAACAGAAAACAGAAAATCCAGAAGAATATTGTTCAGATTCAAGTGTTTGTGTCTAAAGCTGTGAAATACATTCAGGTGTGGTTTTGGTGTTGAGAACATCCAGTGATATGAGAGGAGGAACATGTTGAGGGAGGAGCAACTCTGTCAAAGAGCAGAACAGAAAAGGACTCCTACTGTCACATACATTCAGTCTGTAAACCAAACATAACAGATAGTGTGTGGAAGATGCTGTCACTGCATTACTGTGTCATGTTTCCTTTGTTTGTGATCACACTGAAAGGTAGGTTAAAGCAGGAAGAAGAAATGTCTGGAAAGGATCTGTTTACTGGAACTCAGTTGAAAAAGTGTTCACACTTCAATATGGTCTTTAACAACATTGATCTCTTCATTTAGGTGTCAACTGTCAACAACTGACTGCAGTGAAGAATGAAGAGTCCAGTTTAGAAGGCAGCACTGTGACTCTGACCTACAAATACTCCCAACAAGCTACTGGTAGTGATCAGTTTTTCTGGTATCGGCAACATTCAGGAACACCTCCAGAGTTTCTCATCTTTCACCTGGGATCACAAAATGAAACAGAAGCTGGACTGTCTGTTTCTGTGAGTTCTGATAAAAACCAAATCAGTATGAAGATCTCCTCTGCTGCAGTGACAGACTCTGCTGTGTACTACTGTGCTGTGAGGCCCACAGTGACAGGAAACAGTAAAACTCTGTACAAAAACCTTTGGAGCAAAGACAACAGAAAACTCCACAACATCCACTAGAGGGAGACACACTCTGTTACACTTCTATGGTTTGTTCAGATTCAAACTGTCTCCACTCTTGAGACAACGTTGTGATGAAGAATGTTAGAAGTGAAGATAATGTGATGAGTCTCCTCCTCCTGACTGCAGAGGTGCTGCATTAACATCACATCAAACATTTCAGCTTTTTAAACTTGGAAAACCTGGTTTTGACTTGGTTCATGTCACCTCTCGTAGCTCTTGATGTTTCTGACAAGAAATCCATTTTTAAAACGTCACATAATCAGTTTCCATTTTCTTTCTATGATCACTAGTGTTAGGCCTCATCTAGTCAAAGCAGTGTGTTCAGGGAGGCGTGGCAACATGGCGACGAGGTAGTCACGTCTTTACCAGCTCCAGCACATTTATCCATTAATTACTGTAAAAACGTCAACTTTACCTGCTTAGCTGGCTTTAGTTAATCTCCAGACAACTCGAGACACAACACAATATGTCTGGGAAAGGAAACTCTCGCCAAGAGCGCTCAGCTCGGGGCACTATGGGCCCTACTACTCGACAAGTTAGCGAGAGGGCTAACCCCGCGTCGCCAGCTAGACTCAGCGACGCTGGCGATGTTGGGGATGGCGGCTCCATCTCGGCGGTAATTGAGCTTATTGAATCTTTCCGAGCTGAAACTTGCTCGTCTTTGGACACTTTACAGTCTACTGTCGACTCATTTTCCTCACGTATGGTTGCGGTTGAAACTTCGCTACAAGAATGTGACGACAGGCTAACTGCTCTAGAGGCTAAATGTGAGGCACTGGAGAAATGCAACAAGTTGCTGTCAGCCAAGACGGAGGACCTTGAGTCACGGAGCAGGAGCCAGAACCTGCGCATACTGGGTGTCCCAGAGAATTTAGAGGGGCCACGAATTACGGATTTTATGACTGACTTCTTTGCCGTGACATTGGGTGTGAATGTCGGAGATGGCCCGGAGCTGTTGGACCGGGCTCACCGCCTCGCATCTCGGCCAACCTCCGGCCCAAATGCGTCCCCGAGACCGGTGATAGTTCGGGTTCATCACTTCAGAATGAAGCAGCGCATCCTTCAGCTGGCCAGGGAGAAGGGCCCACTCTCGTTCCGAGGACACCCTGTACATATCTTCCCGGACTTCACAACCGAGGTCGCTTCGCGGAGAGCTTCTTTCAACAACATTAAGCAAAAACTCCGGGCTGCAAACATCCGATACGGTCTCCTGTTCCCGGCTCGGCTGCGGATCACGTTCAATGGCAGGAGGTACAGCTTTACTACACCGGAGGATGCAGAGAAATTCTATGTGGATACCATAGCCCCGGCACTCCAAGCAGGTGAAGCACCCGGTACCAACGAAAATGAAGCATGAAAACGACCTCCCCTCATCTCACTGGGCTTTTCTCACATAGCAGCAGCGCGGACTGACCGTCGGTTCGGCTTCGGGCCTTTTTGGACTAGTTTTAATGTCTTTTCGTCTTGGCTATCTATACTCAAGAACTGAGTGGTGAGTTCATATAACACCCCAGCTAAGTATCTGTTGTTATGTTCTATGCACAATGTGCAGGTGTGTATGTATATGCATGGATATATGTGTGTATGTATATGCATGTATGTGCATCTATATGTATAGTGACGTTTGTATATCTATTTTACTTTAAGTGGAGCACTGGTTTAGGTCAAGTAGGATGCTTAATGCATATTTTTCTAGATGCCCCGTTTGGGGGGCATTTGGGGAGCGGGAGGGGGGTGTTCTTGGGTTTTGTTTTTCCCCACACTTCAGAGGTATGTATTTGTATTTGTATTTTTGTTTTTTGTCTCGGTCAGAAGGGTTGTACTGAACACTAGCATGTTGACAAGGGAATCAGGCAGATCTATAACATATACTGAATGGAGTAATGGCTGATAATACAACAATTAGAATGTGCTCTTGGAACGTCCATGGGATCCAGGACCCAGTGAAACGCAAGAAAATACTTAACTTCTTAAAAAAAGAGAAAGTAGAGTTGGCATTGATTCAGGAGACTCATTTAAATGACAGCGAACACTCCAAACTGAGGAGAGATTGGGTGGGCCAGGTCTTTTATTCCTCCTTCACTTCTAAAAGCAGGGGAGTAGCTATCCTAGTTCACAAATCCTTACCTTTAACAGAAGTGGAGGTTGAAGCTGACACACTAGGCAGATATATTATGATTAAAGGGACTCTATACGGAGAGCCTGTCTCCTATTTAAATGTATATGCTCCGCCTATTCGTGCCCCAGATTTTTACACTAAAGTGTTTTCTATTTTCTCAAAGTGGATAGTTGAATCCTCTGTGATAGCTGGAGATTTTAACTGCTGTTTGAATCCACGTTTAGATAAATCTAATAGGTCAATACAGTCTAATACAGGGCAAGCCCAGTCTCTACTTGGCTGCTGCAGGGACATACATTATATTGATGTGTGGAGAACTCTTCATCCCAATGATAAGTCATATACATTTTACTCTAAAGTACACAAGTCATCCTCCAGAATAGACTATTTTTTCATCTCTGAATATGGCCTTCAGACGGTGCTCTCTTGCTCCATTGGTAACATTCTCATTAGTGATCACGCTCCGGTGTTTCTGGTCTTGTCCAGCAGAGTACAACGCCCTAGGACGCAGTGGCGATTCCCAAATCATCTTATTAAGAATCCGGACTTTAAACAATATTTTACAGAACAGCTCAATTACTTTATTACAGAGAACAATACTCCTGACATTTCCCCTAACCTTCTGTGGGAGACTGCCAAAGCAGTCATTCGTGGATTTACAATTTCTTTCTCTGCCAATCTTAAGAAAAAGCAGAGAGCTGAGCAGCAGAACCTCGAACAAAAGTTAAGTGAACTCCAGGCAGACTTTAATGCTAACCCATCAGTGGATTTAAGACTACAAATTGATGCTACCACTGCAGCCCTGGACATTCTTTTATCTAAGGAGGCTCAGAAGTCCCTTCTATTCGCTAAACATAGGATGTATGAATTTGGGAATAAGCCAAATAAATACTTAGCGAACTTGGTGAAGGCTAAACCCACCCCCCAGGCTATCTCTGCTATAAAACATACAAGTGGTAAAATGATCTATAACAATAAAGACATTAACAATTCATTTGTAGAGTTTTACAAAAATTTGTACAGCTCTGAGACGAACTGCCACTCTGACTCTCTAGCACATGATTTTCTTTCAGCTGTTAATCTCCCCCAAATTTCAGATGTACAAAGAGAGTTTTTAAACAGGCCTATTACAAGTGAGGAACTCAAAGAGGCTATCGGCACTTTAAAAAACAACAAGGCTCCTGGGCCAGACGGCCTGACCCCAGAATTTTATAAAGCTTTCTGTGACTTGCTGACTGGCCCTCTGCTTAACATGTTGTCATATTCCTTTAGCTTCGGGGCTCTTCCCCACACTATGATGGATGCTAACATCTCTCTAATTCTTAAGAAAGGAAAGCCTGCAGATGACTGTACCTCCTACAGACCAATCTCTCTGCTGGACATAGACCGGAAATTACTTGCCAAAATACTAGCCAGGAGACTTGAAGGTGTCCTTCCTGATATCATCTCTGTGGACCAGACTGGTTTTATATCGGGTCGCAATAGTAGCAACAATATGAGGAGACTGTTGAATCTTATACAGCACAGTTCAGGGTCAAAGGTCAAATCTCTTGTGATTTCTCTGGATGCAGAGAAGGCCTTTGATAGGATTGAATGGCCTTATTTACTGGAGGCCCTTTCTAAATTCAACTTAGGTGATAGTTTTATTAAGTGGATATCTCTTCTTTATGCTGCCCCGCAAGCTTCAGTCATCACAAATGGTCTGAAGTCTCCTGCTTTCACTGTGAGGCGTGGGTGCAGACAGGGCTGCCCTGTCTCACCACTGCTTTTTGCCCTTGCTATTGAGCCCCTAGCGGAGGCCATTAGGAATGACCGTTTAGTGGCAGGTATAGAGGTCGGTCCTGTAAACCATAAAATCTCCTTGTATTGTGATGATGTCTTGTTGTTCCTCAGTAGCCCAGAGACTTCTATAGCTAGGGTAGTGGAAATAATTAGTGACTTTAGTCAATTTTCAGGCTATAAAATTAATTATTCTAAATCTGAGGCGATGCCCTTGACCCCTGACCTGCCCTGGTCTCCCACTTGCTCTGCCCCTTTTCGCTGGTCCCCATCTGGATTTGTCTATCTAGGCATAAAAATTACCCCATCAATTTATGGCCTTTACAAAGCAAATTTTGTACCCCTGATTCGCAAGATTAAAGAAGACCTTGCTCGATGGACAGCCCTGCCTCTCTCCCTTCTGGGTAGAGTAAATCTGTTTAAGATGACTATACTTCCACGTTTGCTGTACCCGCTCCAAATGATCCCTGCTCTCTTAACACGCAAATCACTCTCTGTTCTTAACAGTTCTCTTTCATCTTTTCTTTGGAAAAATAAGCGGGCCAGATTAAAACTTGCAGTTTTGCAACGACCTCTGGAGGAGGGGGGTCTTGGGGTTCCAGACATTAAACGCTACCAAGTTGCATGTTTGTGCATTTATCTTTGGCATTGGTTCAAAGAGGACCCAGACTCAACCTGGCTATTATTGGAGGCTCACCCAGTGACCCCTGTTCCTCTCTGTAATCTCTTACATATTTCTAAGAAATGGGTTAGCCTTAATGTTAAAAAAAACTTAATTCTACAAAACACCCTTAAAATCTGGAGACTGGCAAGGAAATTTGAAAATCAAGAGGGTTTCCTCTCTCTCCTTACTCCTATTCACTCAAACCCTGATTTCCCTCCTGGTTTAGAGGATCACTCTTTCTCCCTCTGGGCCACTAGGGGTATTAAGACTGTAGGTGATCTTGTGGTGAATGGCTTCATGATGTCATTTGATCAGCTTAAGGAGAAATATAATCTTCAGCAGAATCAATTTTTTAGATATTTGCAAGTGCGCAGCTTTGTCACCTCTGTCATTAAATTATACCCTAATGGTTTCTCCCTCTCAACAATTGAGGATATATTGAAAAATTCCGACTCTGAGAAACTCATTACTAAGTTCTATAGGGCCCTGTTAATCCCGAGCACTATCTACACTGCTCGTGCGAAAGCCCTCTGGGAGGCTGATTTTGGGGCTACTATCTCTGATGACGAGTGGAGTGGGGTTTGGCAGAGCTCCTCAGGTTGCCTATCGACAAATAAAGCCAGGGAATTACAATTCAGAATCATACATCGGCTTCAAATTACCCCAGTGAGACGTAACAAGTTTAATCATTTGCTTTCAAAATACTGTAACAAATGTCAAATTAATGAAGGCTCATATTTTCATTGTATTTTCGACTGTCACCTTGTAACTGACTTCTGGTGTCGTGTATGTAAAGAAATTGACATTATTTTCAAGAAGAAACTATCCCTAAAACCTATCTCCTGTATTTTGGGTGTTCAGCTTACTGCAGTGAATCTAACCCCTCCCTCATTGAAGCTGCTTCAGGTGTTTTTGTTTGGTGCCAGGAGATGTATTCTTCTCCACTGGATATTGGACACTGTCCCAACTACCTCACTTTGGATCAGGAACATTATAGAACTTGTCCCTCTTGAAGCAATAAGCTTCTGGCTGAAAGACAATCCATTTAAGTTCTTCAATATGTGGAAGCCTTTTCTGGACTATATTGGCGAGGATGGGGCCCAGGCTCTGCGGAGGGGTCTATATGGACTAGCATGGACTGAAATATCTGAGCACATCCACCTTTAGCTCGCCACTACCTGATCGATGTATGTGATGCCCCTTGAGTTACTATTCTGCACAATGCCTTCTGCGCCTATGTTGTATGCCATCTGCATGTTTGTACATGTCTGTATTTCATCCTAGTACCTTGATGTTTGTGAGGGAAATGTTCTTTATGTTCTTATGTTTGTATGTGTGTTTCTAAAATTAAATAAAAATATTTATAAAAAAAAAAAAAAAAAAAGCAGTGTGTTCAGATGGAAAGCTATTTAATCACCTGGAGATGATATGACGCTTCAGTCCTGGCATTCCCGGTTACCCTCCCACCTACATGGTAGACTTTTCTATGTCTTTTGAGTTTCGCTCTTTGCTACACTCCCAGTTAGCCACCATGTTCTTTGATGAAGTCGTAAAGCAGAATGTTGGAGCGTTTGAGCGGTGAGCCTGCAAGCTCTACGGCCCAGAGACTCGTATCCCACGAGAGCTGATGTTTCACGAGGTGCACCAGACGTGTTCTCAGCAACTGTACGTCCTCATCTGGCCTTAAACCATACCAACCTTTATTCCCTTTATACACTCAAACCTGCATGAAGTGGCTTAGTCGGCCCCTACATCACGTCTCCATCACGTAGAATCATAGCGGCTGCTGAGGATGCAGGACATTTAACTCTTGTTAGCATAATGTTGGAATTCCTGCCACAAGTTCTTTCTTATTTCCCTTCTTCCTGTGTTTAGTGTGTTCATTTTCTGTCTGAAAAATATGGAGTTAGAACCAGTGGTGTAGTGGTCCCTGGAGAAGTGGGTATACTCTTAATTTTCACCTTTAAAAAAAAAAAAATTAGTCCAGAAAAACGCCCTGTTTTAGAAACAGTGACATAGAAGACTACTCTATTCAATTTATTCAGTCATTTCTACTTGCCCACTATTATAAAATTATCATGACTTGATTAGGAGCAGTTTGTAGTTATTACTGGTCACACAAGCAAACTGGATTAATGTAACATGCATTTATCATGAGGCAAACATGGTGTTTCAGTTACTTTTGAACATTTATTTAAATATAATGCTTCAAATATGAAGTTGACAGTGCATCCTTGTTCATATTTCATCATGAATAAAACTTCAATATTGTTTCAGGTCGAATCTTAAACTACCTGTCCCCATTCTTGTGTTTTTACTTACTTTAAAATCAACTACCAGCCTAGAGGTTTTCCCACATTATCCTAATCTAGCTAGCTTCAGACTTACGTTAGAATAACGTTAGCCTTTCAAAACGTTAGTCAGACTCGGCCCGACACTCAGTTTAACCCGTTGCGCTTCAGTTACGCTTCAGTGTCCCGCCCGGGGTACACTTTGAGATCTGCATAAGCAGATTATACAAATGCGATTATACAAACACTACACGCCGATGGAAAGCTTAGATTCTCATGAATCCGCCGGTATGAACCACTTTCAGATGTGATTACCACAGCGGGTAATATAAACACATTTGTCCGACAAAAAACGAATATCCATCCATCCGTTCTCTGTACACGGCTTCAACGTACACAGCGCGACTCACATTTCCGGGTTCATTATTACACACAGATGAAAATATTCCACAAAAAACAGCCATAATCCAACCTTGGACATCCAGACGAAACAAGCCAGTAAACTATTTTGTCCAAAACATGTCTTGAAAAACGGTATATACTCCACGAATAGGTCGTTTTCGAGGAAATGCACCTCGCGATGCGCGTCCAATATTCCCTGTATTTCTTCTGTATTTAAAATAGAATATTAGCGATTTTTTTTGTACTGAAAATGGCTGGAATTGACTGAAGCTTTAACCACTGGCGACAAAATATCTTCTCCTTGAAATGTGCAGTCATGTTGCCAGTAGTTTAAAACAATGATTCATTTGGAAACCACCTTAAAACTTACCTGAGAATTATATCGTCCATGAAAGTAGGTTCGCTCGATACGTACCACTCACTTGAAAGGTGTTTATTCTGACTTTCTCGCATTTCCACGCATCTTTCAAGCAGACCTGTCAATCAACTGGAGTGCCACAGAGGTGTTAGCAAAATTTTCCTCTGTATGACCCGCCCTACTCTGCCTCTGATTGGCTCATCCCTAAAGTTAACCAATCGAATCAGTGAAGGTAGCATGTACCAGCCAATTACAGGCAGAGGAGGGTTGTTCATGGCTTCATCATCCTTAAGGAAAAGAGGGCTACCTGGCACACAGATATTACTGAATGATGCGCACCAGGGAGCATTAGAAGTGGGTATATGCAATGCTAACTGAAAAATAAGTGGGTATACGCCGTATACCGCCGTATACCCTGGACTACACCACTGGTTAGAACAGTCTAGAAAAATGAGATAAATATAAAGTTTGATTTCAGCTTTGAAAAAACAACATTGGAGGACTGTTTGTGAATCAACATTTGTTTCAAATCCAAATATCTTAGCTTTCAGTACGATGTCATCTGAATTGCAAACAAAACTTAAAATTTATGACTCAATTACAAGACAACACCTTGGGAAAAGTTACCAGCAGTATTTAGGTGTTTGTATTTTGTCACACAAAATGATCAGAATGAACTGCTGTTGGATGTTTCTGTAAATGAGAGACAATCACACAACAAATCCTCTGACAACCAAACTAACTGCTGAGAGACATCAACCACTGAACATGTGTGAAATAAAGAGAATCCAGTCTGTAAATTTAAATATGTGGAAAAGAAGCAGGATTCAGGAAATCATTTAGAAAACACAATCATTGATTGATGACTGACTGATGATCAATCAATATGTGAGAGAGTGAATGAGGTCATCAGCAGAGACAAACACTCTGTTAGTCAGAGCTGTGAGAGGAAGGAGGAAAGGATGAAGGGAGGAGCTAAACTGGGACTCAAGTACAGAAAAGACACAAACTTTCACAGTGGAGTTTGATCCAAGAACAGACAGATTGTCTTCATCTTCAAGATGCTGTCAGTGAACTTCAGTCTGTTTGTCACTTTGTTTGTGCTCACAATAAGAGGTAGGTGACATATTTAACATGAACAGAGTTTCACTGAGAAAAAGGATAGATCACAAAGTTACATCTATTGTACATGGAATAAAAGTCTTTACAGCTGCTGATTGATCTCCTTTAATCAATTGTCTTTACTGATTCCTTTCTTTCTCTGCATGTTGTGTTCTTTTCCAGAGTGTAAAGGAGAAGACAAAGTGATGCAGCCATCAGGAGATGTCATTGCTGCTGAAGGAGACACAGTTACACTGGACTGTACTTTTGAGACCAGTTCCACAACTAATAGTTTGTTCTGGTACAAACAAGAAGTGAATGACTTTCCAAAGTACATGTTAAGACGTGGTTATTCTGGAGATGACGAAGCTCCAGAGTTCCAGAAAGACAGATTTGATGCTCAAGTCGACAAGAAATCAGTTCCTCTGAAGATCCAGAAGCTTCATCTGTCAGACTCTGCTGTGTACTACTGTGCTCTGAGGCCCACAGTGACAGGAAACAGTAAAACTCTGTACAAAAACCTTTGGAGCAAAGACAACAGAAAACTCCACAACATCCACTAGAGGGAGACACACTCTGTTACACTTCTGGTGTTTTTAGGATTCAGTTCAGATTTTTCTGTACTTCTCAGAATAAAGTCAATAATGTCTTCTTGTGTTGTTGCTGCTTCATTTAACTCTATGATTATTTTGAAATCAATTCTAAACTGAAATATAATCATTTTTACAGCTTGATCATCAGTTTATATGGAATTGGCGGCTTACACAGAATTTTCATTCATTTTTATCAACTGGAGGTTTTGGTATTTATATTTAATTCTTACCCATAATAATAATGGGACAAACATTCTCATTACAGTGAACAGAAGATAAAACTTTTAATATGGCCCACAGATAGTCAGAGACTACTTCCAGTCCTGGATTCAGTGTTTTGTTTCATGTTTTTAAGAGTTCAAGTGGATTTAAAACACCAGTGGAAATAATTCTATCCTTATTTGTTTTTTTAATAAAAGTAGTGTTATTCAAAGAGGATTTGTACAATAAAGATTTAAATACAGGGGGAAATATCAACATAATAGGAGGGATTCTATTTCCACAGCTTCATGGTGAAGGTTGGAACTTATTTTCACAGTTGATTAATCTGTTCAGACATTTTGAATGTCCTAATAACTTGTTTGGTCTTTAAAATATCAGAAAATGGTGAAAAAATGTCCAGCTTCTTTCCTCAAATTCCAGGTAACCTCCTCAAATGTCTTATTATTTCCACAATCCAAAGATATTCAGTTTTCTGTCATAGAGAAGCAATAAAATACACATATTGTAAAAAAAATACTAAATATATTCAGTGTTAACAGCATGCAATTTTCAATTCACAAAATCTTTTTTTTCTTAATAATTTGAATATCGTTATAGTTGGTGATCAGTTCAAAAGTTGACAAATTATTTATTACATATTTAACCAACAGTAAATGACTGATGGCCTCTTGTCTCGCATAAAGTTGAAAAATTACTTACTTTCAAATGGAAATCACAAATTGGAAAAAAAAATGTGATTAGAAAATCACAAAGGCTGCAGTTTAGGATGAATGAGGAGCTAAAAAATCACAGAGAGAGAGAAGAAACTACAGATCAAAGAGGAGACGGAGAGATTCAGGGAGGAGCTGAGCTGTTACTGAACTATAGAAGAGACACAAACTTCCACATTCAACTCACTATCAATAAACATTACTTTGTTCAACATGGTTCTGTTGGATAATTGTGGGTTTTGTGTGTTGCTTCTCTACATTTTAACAGGTATGTGACCTCAAACAACATGAGAATATTGTGATTCATTTACATCATCTAATGAGATCAGATATACTTTATGATAAACTTTATTGTTCCCTCACTGGGGAAATTTTCAATAATAACAGTTTTCTCTTCCTTTAGGTGTCAACTGTCAACAACTCACTGCAGAAAAGGATGAAGAGTCCAGTTTAGAAGGCAGCACTGTGACTCTGTCCTGCAAATACACCAAAGGAGCTGCTGATTATTTCTTCTGGTATCGGCAACATCCAGGAAAAGCACCAGAGTTCCTGATCTCTCATTCAGAGTCGGGAGACATAGGAGTAAATCCAGTACCTGAACTGTCTGTTGCAGTGAGAAAAGAAGAAACAAAAATGGATCTGAAGATCTCCTCTGCTGCACTGACAGACTCTGCTGTGTACTACTGTGCTGTGAAGCCCACAGTGACAGGAAACAGCAAAACTCTGTACAAAAACCTTTGGAGCAAAGACGACAGAAAACTCCACAACTTCCACTAGAGGGAGACACACTCTGTTACACTTCTATGATCTGATTCTTTACCATCATCTCCATCTTTATCTTCTCTGTGAGCTCCAGTCAGACATGGAGCAGGTCTCTGTGAATTTCCTCCTCTGAGGTTTCAGTCATTGTTTTGACATGTTAACACTGAGACAGTTTGAGATAGTTTCTGTTTCTTGAGGCTGCTGAACTGTAAGAAGTACTGAGTCTCTGGATGTTTTATTGGACGGTACAAATAAACCAGACTTGGTTTCAGCATCCAGAGAGCTCTACTACAGAATGGCTCCACATCAAGACACATAAAAGCATATTTATGCAATTTCAGCATCACCAGCTGAATGTCAGGTTCCTATGGTAATACAATGCATACAGTTTGAGATACTGTAACTACCTGACTTTTATTGAGTAGAATTAGTCACAAGGTTCAACAGGTTTGCAAATATAACAAATTTCCTCAGCTGAGAATCTGCAACGCTCATAACAAGTGATCAGGAAACAATTTGTTCAAAAGGAGCTGATTTAAATTTGAAGCTCTAAACATCCAGACCAGGTTAGTGATGCAGCATAAGTTACCATGGTGATCAGCCACATGAAAAGGAAGCCACCTTTCTGACATGGAAAACTGTGACTTTAGGCTCAATGCATCTTACTAACCCACTGATCTTGCTTCATAGTACGGCTGTCTGATGTGGCTGTTATTTTTCCGATGAAAAGTTCAACTGAAATTGTCCAGACTGAAAATCAGATCCATCCATTCATCCATCCATATTCTTCTGCTCGTCCAGAGACGGTCTGAGGCCAAATGAGATATATAATCCCTCCAGTGAGTTCTGGCTCTACATTGGGGTCTCATCCCAGACAAACATGTTCAGAAACCCTCTCAAACAAGTCTCTCCAGAATCATCTGAATCAGATCTCCGAACTCCCTCAACTGGTTCCATTCAGACTACAGAAGCAGCAGATCAACCTCAAGTTCCCTCCAGATGTCTCCTCATCCTCTCTCTAAGACTGAGACCAGTCACCCTGTGGAAGAAACTAATTTCAGCCGCCTCTAACCACGATCATGTTCTTTCTACTACAAATGCGGAAACAGACCACCTGTCCATCTCACGTCACATTTTCCCATCAGTTGAGACGAAAATCTTAACCCAAAAGGGATTTTATTGTTGAAGCTTCTTTCATCTTCTTCTGAGACATTTGTAGGAAAAGTTTAGGTTTTAAATCAATGACCAGAAGAAATAAAATGATGATTCTGGAAAGTGATTTAAAAGCAATGCAACAGGAAATCTAACAGAATAATGGAGTGTCATGTGTTTGTGTAGATGTAAAATATCTTCAGGTGTGGTTTTGGTGTTGAGAACATCCAGTGATATGAGAGGAGGAACATGTTGAGGGAGGAGCAACTCTGTCAAAGAGCAGAACAGAAAAGGACTCCCACTGTCACATACATTCAGTCTGTAAACCAAACATAACAGTGTGTGGAAGATGCTGTCACTGCATTACTGTGTCATGTTTCCTTTGTTTGTGATCACACTGAAAGGTAGGTTAAAGCAGGAAGAAGAAATGTCTGGAAAGGGTCTGCTTCCAAAAAATCACTGAAACAATAGCTCACATAGATAAATGTTGGTCATTAACAACATTTTTTTCTTCCTTTAGGTGTCAACTGTCAACAACTGACTGCAGTGAAGAATGAAGAGTCCAGTTTAGAAGGCAGCACTGTGACTCTGACCTACACATATTCTAGACAAGCTACTGGTGGTGACGAATTTTACTGGTACCAACAACATCCAGGAAAACCTCCAGAGTTCCTCATTTTTCACCTGGGATCACAGAATCAAACAAAAGCTAGACTGTCTGTTTCTGTGAGTGCTGATAAAAACCACATCAGTATGAAGATCTCCTCTGCTGCAGTGACAGACTCTGCTGTGTACTACTGTGCTGTGAGGCCCACAGTGACAGGAAACAGTAAAACTCTGTACAAAAACCTTTGGAGCAAAGAAAACAGAAAACTCCACAACATCCACTAGAGGGAGACACACTCTGTTAAAGCTCTGATTTGTGACTTGTTGGACTGATGACAAAGACAACAGAGAAATGAAGCAGTAAAGATCAGAGACAGAGCTGCTGTGGAAACACAAAACAATTTGATTGGTTGAATTGAGTTGAAAAAATGATGTCAAGAGGTAATGGCCCCGCCCACTGAACTTCAGCTCATTCACTCACATTATTTCTTCCTCATTGTGCTGCAGTGGAAGAACATTGTTCATCTGATGTGTGTCTGACTTTAATAACTCCAAAGACATGTTGCTTTACCTCTTTTTGTTTTCATCTCACTTCATAGGTGAGTTTATGAACACATGAATTTCTCTTTAACCTGCTGTGTTCATGTTCACAGTTGAAATCACTCAATATTCTGTCTTTCTCATCAAGTTGTGTACAATCTAGTTGTGATCTGAGCTCCAGTTGAGCTGTTTGTGTCCACAGAGTAACACTGTACAGGTGACATTTTCCACTGTCTTCTCCTCTCAGCCTCATGGACAATGTGAGTCTGATGGCTTCATTTTCTCTACTTTTTCCAGGACTAAAAGCTGAAGACAAAATCTCTCCTGAACGAGATGAAGTCAGTGGAACAGAAGGAGAATCTGTCACACTCAGGTGTAACTATCAGACAAGGTATAGTGGAGTTACCCTTTACTGGTACAAACATCATTCTGACCTTCAGGCTCCTCAGTTTATACTCTGGAAACAAGCAAAAGCATGGACAGGTGAACATATTCCTGATAAGCGATATGGATCAGAAACAACAGCTACATCAACTACATTGACCATCAATCAGCTAACCCTGGCAGACACAGCTCTCTACGACTGTGCTCTAGAGACACAGTGATACAAAGTGTAGCAGAGGCTGTACAAAAACCTGAACACAGATATGAGACTCCTCTTCAAAGAGGAGGGAAGTGGTATTGAGAGCACAGCTTCATATCAGATGGATTGTGCTAATTCCTGTTTTCTCACAGTCACTGTGGTTACAGCTGCTGATGAAACACTGTGGGAGGATTGACAGGAGCAGAAGATGCAACATCAACCATAAACACACCACAGGAAAGTTTAAACACAACATAGAAAATAAAGAAAAGAGAAAGTTGACAAAAACCAATAATGAGAAAAATTCATATTATATCTGAATAAGATTCACCAGGATAATTGTTGGTCAATTTTGAGCTTTGTGGGTCATATCAGACATTGTGTTCAGAGGATAGCAAACACTGCAGATCATCACAAACACACCATCTCCCCTGTGCATGGTGGTGGCAGCATCATGTTGTGAGAATGCTTCTCAGCAGCAGGTTCATAATGCCTCATGAAGGTAAGAAGAGTAAAATGAAAATAGTAAAGTGAAGAAAATTTGCATGAACAACCAGCAACCTGGTTGTGATTCTGCTGAGTACCACAGCTCACAGAAACATGAAACACCAAACTCAACCTGACATACAAGTTTGATACGACTTAACTGTCATGTAAAAGCAGCTCTCTGCAAATGTTGGATTGAAACATTGACCTGCCTTGAAACTAACTGTAAGGATCATTCCAGAATTGGAGGACATTTTACATCCCACACATCAAATTTCAAATAATCCATGTACAAAATACTAAAACATGCAGTTGTTGTGGAAATGTACTTGTCCGGAGACCAAATCTTTAAAAAAAAAACTAGGAGAAAGGAATGTTTGAAAATATTTTATAAAATTTTAAAGAAGTCTGGAGTTCCTCCAAAAAATCAACTTTTCTCTTGTCCCACCCTGCTGATGACCAACGTGAATCTCAACTAAAACAGTTAAAATGAAATTTAAATTTAGTTCTGGGAGAAATATTTTCATGAACATAATATTTTAAACAATTATTATTCTGCATGGAATGTGTGTCCCACAGAACCTTTTTAGCTGGCAGAAGAAGAAAAAGAAAACAGTAAATTACTTGAATTGATATCACCAAACAGTTTTCCTAAACAATGAATGGGTACAACAAAGCTACGTCCTCTCTTCTATTTTTCATATTTTCATGACATTATCAGCCTTTACTGAATGTTTTACTCTACCTCATACATCCCTGTTATGCATATTATCAGGATAAAACTAATTCTTTTCACTGTTTTATTTACTTTTTTTCATCAATGAGTTCGTCCTCTTGCTCAGCAGTAACAGCTAGTTAATAATGTTTAAGTTCTACTCTCAAGAAAAAGTGAACAATAGCATGGATTAGCAACTCTGTTACTGTGATTAGGTCAGGGTTAGCAAACAACAAATAAAACATGCAACAAAAATGTTGCCATTGATGGTTAAGCTGAGCCATTCAAGCCTTTGATAGTTTATTACCTATTATTGATAAATATGCAGCAGAACATAGTAAAAGAGAAGGTGTATTTTTCAGAAATTTTAAAGCCCAAATGTCCTCCAATTCTGGAATAACCCATAAACCAATGAGTGTAAAAGAGAAATCAAGAGTCTCATGAAACAAGGGGTTGGACATCAACACACTCCATCATACAGTGACTTCATGAGGAGGAGGGTCTTCCTGTACAGATGTTGGAGCCCAGCTGTCTCCATCACAAACTCTGCAGACTCCACAAAGTTCAGTTTGAGGATCACAGAGTGTTTTTGTTAGAACATGATGCTCTTCATTCCAGTGCTGCTCCTTCATATATTCACTGGTAAGTCACATTTTAACTCGTCTCTTTCAGCCTGTTAGTTTCTGCTCACAATAAGAGGTAGGTGACATATTTAACATGAACAGAGTTTCACTGAGAAAAACTAGTAGATCACAAAGTTCCATCTATTCTACATGGAATCAAACTCTTAACAGCTGCTGGTTGTTCTCATTTAATCAATCATTTTCATTGATTCATGTCTTTCTCTGCATGTTGTGTTCTTCTCCAGAGTGTAAAGGAGAAGACAAAGTGATGCAGCCATCAGGAGATGTCATTGCTGCTGAAGGAGACACAGTTACACTGGATTGTACTTTTGAAACAACTGCTTCAAATCCTAATTTGTTCTGGTACAAACAAGAAGTAAATAGCTTTCCTGTGTACATTTTAAGACGTGATATTTATGGAACCGGAGAAAATGCTGCAGAGTTCCAGAAAGACAGATTTGATGCTAAAATCAACAAACCATCAATTCCTCTGAAGATCCAGAAGCTTCATCTGTCAGACTCTGCTGTGTACTACTGTGCTCTGCAGCCCACAGTGACAGGAAACAGTAAAACTCTGTACAAAAACCTTTGGAGCAAAGACAACAGAAAACTCCACAACATCCACTAGAGGGAGACACACTCTGTTAAAGCTCTGATTTGTGACTTGTTGGACTGATGACAAAGACAACAGAGAAATGAAGCAGTAAAGAGATGCTGCAGAGTATTTGAGGGGAAAAACTTTACCCACATCAGAACTGTTCATTAAAAATTTCAGCACTGAACATTTTGTCCATGATGATACTTTTTCAAAGTACAGCAACATAATGTACAGTAAAATTCAATTTAATCGTTTCTTAATTGCTGTTATTTTCTTGTCATCCTGCTCCTCATCTTGTCAGTGGTGAATCCAGCCACCATTTACCATCAGATCAATCATTCCAGTGGTCTCATCTGATGATATCTGTTGTTTCCAATGGATCTTATGTTGTCATCTCTCTTGGATCCAAATACAATGAAGAAGATCAGACAAAACAAACTGACATTAACTCCAACACAGACATTGCAATGGGTCTTCAAAAGTTATTTCAGCAAATGAATGAAATGTGAATCCACTGAGGAATGAGCCTCATGTGTTGTTAAATCTGAACATGAAGACACCATGGAAGCACCCATAAACACCAGTTTATATGGTTCTACAAATACGTCCACATCACCATTGTGGCATGTCTAAACAGGAAAACACTGAACCGTCACATTATGATACCTGGGATACATCCAATTTTAAAGATCTGTGAGACTTCTGAAGTTCATGGAATGGGAGCAAAGATTGGTCTTTCTTGAAGACAATATCGACACATTCATATATGTACACACCTACATGAACATTGGCCCCAGAGGTCAGAATCTTTTTTCCTGGAACCTCTTCAGTTTCACATATGCATGTTTCTGTTTGGTGATTTTCTCAGCAAATATGTAGACAACACACAGTTGTACATGTTACTCTCCTCCAGTGATTTAAAGTTAGTGAGTGAATGAGGTCATCAGCAGAGACAAACACTCTGTTAGTCAGAGCTGTGAGAGGAAGGAGGAAAGGATGAAGGGAGGAGCTAAACTGGGACTCAAGTACAGAAAAGACACAAACTTTCACAGTGGAGTTTGATCCAAGAACAGACAGATTGTCTTCATCTTCAAGATGCTGTCAGTGAACTTCAGTCTGTTTGTCACTTTGTTTGTGCTCACAATAAGAGGTAGGTGACAGATTTAACATGAACAGAATTTCACTGAGAAAACCTAGTGGATCAAAAAGTTCCGTCTATCCGACATGGAATAAAACTGCTTCCAGCTGCTGATTGATCTCATTTAGTTCTTTGTCTTCATTGATTCATGTCTTTCTCTGCATGTTCTGTTCTTCTCCAGAGTGTAAAGGAGAAGACAAAGTGATGCAGCCATCAGGAGATGTCATTGCTGCTGAAGGAGACACAGTTACACTGGATTGTACTTTTGAGAGCAGCAATCCAAGTCCAAGTTTGTTCTGGTATAAACAGGAAGTACGTAGCATTCCAAAATACATTTTAAGACGTGGTGGTTATGGAAGTGATAATGCCCAAGAGTTCAACAAGGACAGATTTGATGCTGAATTCAACAAGCCATCAGTTCCTCTGAAGATCCAGAAGCTTCAGCTGTCTGACTCTGCTGTGTACTACTGTGCTCTGAGGCCCACAGTGACAGGAAACAGTAAAACTCTGTACAAAAACCTTTGGAGCAAAGACAACAGAAAACTCCACAACATCCACTAGAGGGAGACACACTCTGTTAAAGCTCTGATTTGTGACTTGTTGGACTTAAGACAAAGTGAACAGAGAAATGAAGCAGCAAAGATCAGAGACAGAGCTGCTGTGGAAACACAAAACACTTTGATTGGCTGAACTGAGTTTGAAAAAATGATGTCAAGAGGTAATGGCCCCGCCCACTGAACTTCAGCTCATCCACTCACATTATTTCTTCCTCATTGTGCTGCAGTGGAAGAACATTGTTCATCTGATGTGTGTCTGACTTTAATAACTCCAAAGACATGTTGCTTTACCTCTTTTTGTTTTCATCTCACTTCATAGGTGAGTTTATGAACACATGAATTTCTCTTTAACCTGCTGTGTTCATGTTCACAGTTGAAATCACTCAATATTCTGTCTTTGTCGTCAAGTTGTGTACAATCTAGTTGTGATCTGAGCTCCAGTTGAGCTGTTTGTGTCCACAGAGTAACACTGTACAGGTGACATTTTCCACTGTCTTCTCCTCTCAGCCTCATGGACAATGTGAGTCTGATGGCTTCATTTTCTCTACTTTTTCCAGGACTAAAAGCTGAAGACAAAATCTCTCCTGAACGAGATGAAGTCAGTGGAACAGAAGGAGAATCTGTCACACTCAGGTGTAACTATCAGACAAGGTATAGTGGAGTTACCCTTTACTGGTACAAACATCATTCTGACCTTCAGGCTCCTCAGTTTATACTCTGGAAAGAAGCAAAAGGATGGACAGATGAACATATTCCTGATAAGCGATATAGATCCCAAACAACAGATACATCAACTACATTGACCATCAATCAGCTAACCCTGGCAGACACAGCTCTCTACTACTGTGCTCTAGAGACACAGTGATACAAAGTGTAGCAGAGGCTGTACAAAAACCTGAACACAGATATGAGACTCCTCTTCAAAGAGGAGGGAAGTGGTATTGAGAGCACAGCTTCATATCAGATGGATTGTGCTAATTCCTGTTTTCTCACAGTCACTGTGGTTACAGCTGCTGATGAAACACTGTGGGAGGATTGACAGGAGCAGCAGATCAGTGATGCCTCCAGAAGAGATGCTGCAGAGGATTTGAAGGGAAAGTGGTTTACAAAAACACATCTAGAGTTTATATGATTCAAATATTGAAAATTCTGTCCTTGACGATAATTTATTCCTCAAAAACAACATCAGGTGCAATAAAATGTGTTTTTATTGACTGATCTGATGACATATTTTTATCATTCTGATCCTCTTCATCTTTGTCGGTGGTGAATCCAGACACCATTTACCATCAGATCAATCATTCCAGTGGCTTCATCTGATGATATGTGTTGTTTCCAATAGTACATATTGTCAAACATCCAAGATCCAACTTTTAGAAAGGAAAGAAAATACAAATTTGACATTAAGTCCAGCAGAGATACTGTAATGGCTCTTTAATTTTTTCTTTCTGCAAATAAATAAAATGTGAATCCGTTCAGAAATAAACCTCACTTGTTGTTAAATATCAACATGAAGACAACATGGAAGCAACTTGTAACTTTGCACACATGATGACAGTATATAAATGTCTATGGACATCAGTTTATGTGGTCCCATGAATGAGTCCACATCATTATTTTAGCATTTCTGGAGATAGTGAACCCCATAAAATATTTCTGCAAATGCAGCTGTGTTTGTATGTAAAATGACCACAGTTCCTCAATCTGAAAACATGTGAAGTCCACTCATTCCGCCACTATATTTTACAATACCCAAATAAATTATGAACAACATCGAAGACAGTTCAATGACACATTTCCTGATTTCTGTCTGATTTGACACGAATTCATTCACATGACAAACAATCAGTTTTCATTTTTGCAGCCAATAATATAAGCCTCATTTTCAGAAAGACTGCTTCAGTTGTTCATTCTCATATCATCTGAAATCATAGAATCAGATTATTCCCTTACAGAGATGGAAATCAATTCTTAAACGAGATGTTACTTCAGCAACTTCTCCCTCCTCCTTCTGATACAGTAGTAGGAACCACTGGGTTTTCAACTGTATGTTAGATGAAATAAAATTAATATTCATCAATGTGATTTAAAAGCAAAGGAACGGGAAACCAGCAGATGAACAGAGTTTCATGTGTTTGTGTCTAAAGCTGTAAAATACATTCAGGTGTGGTTTTGGTGTTGAGAACATCCAGATATGAGAGGAGGAACATGTTGAGGGAGGAGCAACTCTGTCAAAGAGCAGAACAGAAAAGGACTCCCACTGTCACATACATTCAGTCTGTAAACCAAACATAACAGATAGTGTGTGGAAGATGCTGTCACTGCATTACTGTGTCATGTTTCCTTTGTTTGTGATCACACTGAAAGGTAGGTGAAAGCAGGAAGAAGAAATGTCTGGAAAGGATTTGACTGAAAGAAGTCACTGAAACAGATGTTCACACTTTAACAATATTTACTTATTTTTGCTTTAGGTGTCAACTGTCAACAACTGAGTGCAGTGAAGGATGAAGAGTCCAGTTTAGAAGGCAGCACTGTGACTCTGACCTACACATACTCTCAAGTCGTATCTAATGATTATTTCTTCTGGTATCAACAACATCCAGGAAAACCTCCAGAGTTTCCCATCGTTAGCTATGGAACACAACCTGCAACATCAGCTAGAATGTCTGTTTCTGTGAGTGATGATAAAAACCAAATCAGTATGAAGATCTCCTCTGCTGCAGTGACAGACTCTGCTGTGTATTACTGTGCTGTGAGGCCCACAGTGACAGGAAACAGTAAAACTCTGTACAAAAACCTTTGGAGCAAAGACAACAGAAAACTCCACAACATCCACTAGAGGGAGACACACTCTGTTACACTTCTGTAGTTTGCAGTTTAGATTTTTCTGTACAGCTCAGAATTTTATGTATTTATTTATTTATTCATGGACCATGTAATTATCATGGGACACATAGAACCGATGCATTACATATAGAGTTTGTAGCATGGAGCTAATTTACAACCAGTGTTGCTAAATTAGCGACTTTCTTACTAAATCTAGTGACTTTCCAAAGCATTCTAGCGACTTTTTTTTGGTCAAAAGTGACAAATCTAGTGACTTTTTCTGCTGTTCTGGAGACTCTGATAGGAAAAGTCGGATCATTCTGCAGTTACTGTTTTCAACAAGCAGCAGGTGCTGCTGTGAGCTTCTCCCCCTCCCAGAGCACAGGCTGTCAGTCCAGTAACCCCACAGCAGTCCCAGTGTCTGATTAGAAGACACATCACTCCGCAGCCAGACGATAGATGAATCACGCATGCGCAAAGTCACTGCAGATCCCATCCAGACTTATGGAGCGAGATATAAATGAAAATGTTTCTTCACTGTCATGCTAAAATAAGCCACAGCATTTAGCCTCTAGCTCAAAAACATATTTTGGGTGTTTTATACTCACTTTTTGGTCTCTTCCACAAAGTTATTCCTCTCTCCTACAACGTTGATTACAATTACATGCAAACCGGGAAATATGCAAATTAGGCGATGACGTCATTTAGCGACTTCTCGCGACTTTTAGGACAGCCAATAGTAGCTTTCCTTACTGAGGAGTTGGCAACACTGTTTACAACACCCATCTCTGGTTGGGCTTTAAAGTAAATGTATTCAAAGACCAACAACACAAATATAAACAGAACAGACAACATTAAAAACATATAACCCCCACACACCCACCCACACACACACCCACACAAACGCACACAATGACACAGTCCACAGACAGTCAGACCTTATAGATTTCATAGGTACATTCTTGTTTTTCTTTCAGCCAGTAGCTACAGTATAAAGTCAATAATGTCTTCTTGTGTGATTGCTGGCTAATTTGACTCTATGATTACTGTGAATTCAATTTTAAACTGAAATTTGATCATTTTTACAGGTTGATCATCAGTGCATACAAAATCTTAACTAATTTAATGAACTGGAGGCTTTTGTTTTTAATTCTTTCCCATAGTAATAATGGTACAAACATTACATTACTGTGAACAGAAGATAAAACTTTTAATTTGGCCCACAGACAGTCAGAGACTACTTCCAGTCCTGCATGGATTTAGAACACCGATGGAAATAATTCTGTCCATATTTATTTTAAATAACAGTGTCGTTATTCACATAGCCATTTCTACAACAAAGATTCAACAACAGCAGATAAAACCAACATAATGTGTAAATAGCAGGGATTCCATTTCCACAGCTTCAGGGTGAGAACAGGAAGGCTGGAACTTGACATTATTTTCACAGTTAATTAATCCGTTAAGACATTTTAAATGCCTTGATGACTTGTTTGGTCGATAAAAAATCAGAAAATGGAGAAATAATGTTGAGCAGCCTTTCCTAAGATTACAGATAACCTCAAATCTCTCATTTAGTCCACAACCCAAGGTTTTTCAGTTTACTGTCATTATGTAGCAAAAAACAAATGAAAAATGAATTCATTTTAAATAAGCTGCAATTTACAAATAAAAAACATTATTTTCTTGATACATTGATTATCATTACAGTAGTTTAAAATTATTCAGTTAATGCATTATTACATATCTAATCAATAGTAAATGCCCGATAGCCTCTTGTCTCACAGAGGCGTGAAAATGATTCAATTTCAAATGGAAACTGCAATTTTGAAAAAAAAAAATGTGACGAGCAAATCACAAAGGCTACAGTTTGGGATGTCTAAAGTTTGGTTGTTAATAAATAAGTATAAAACTGTTGATCTTTCAGAGGCTGTTTATGTCCATCACAACTTGATTGAAGCTGCACAATATGGTTCAACTGAAATGAAACCAGTGTAATTAATAATCAAACAGAGTTTAAACTGGTTCTCAGTGGTTTTACAAAATCAGTGTTTTCTTTGAGTGACTATAACACTTTTAATTGTGTCTCATATGGTGAAACCTCATCATATTTTCAACAAACAAGTGAACATTTACTTCAAGCAGGATCTGTCAGAACACTCACCATCAGATATTTGATTCAAATCATTCAGTCTTGGACACAAGGTGAAATTCAGGAACAGTCAGAAGGTTTCTGCAAGAGAATCTCAAACAGTCAACAGGCTCACAAGGAGCTAAAATAATCAGAAATGGAGATAGAAACGAAAGTTTAAAAACAAGCAATAACACTCTCAAATCAATTCTAACACTAACTGGTCAACAGTGAAGTCCAGTAGAAATTGGAGCATTATTCTTCTAACTCCTGTTATCAAAGAATCATAAAAACAACCTCCATCACAGTTAGTCAAGATGCTGCTACCAGTCTGTAACCAGCAGGAAGAGGAACAGAGAGAAGAAACTACAGATCAAAGAGGAGACGGAGAGATTCAGGGAGGAGCTGAGCTGTTACTGAACTATAGAAGAGACACAAACTTCCACATTCAGCTCACTATCAATAAACATTACTTTGTTCAACATGGTTCTGTTGGATAATTGTGGGTTTTGTGTGTTGCTTCTCTACATTTTAACAGGTATGTGACCTCATACAACACGACAATAATGTGATTCATTTACATCATCTGATAAGATCAGATAAACCTTATGATGAACTTTATTGTTCCCCCCTGAAGAAATTTTCAGTAATAATAACAATTATCTCTTCCTTTAGGTGTCAACTGTCAACAACTCACTGCAGAAAAGGATGAAGAGTCCAGTTTAGAAGGCAGCACTGTGACTCTGTCCTGCAAATACACCAAAGGAGCTGCTGATTATTTCTTCTGGTATCGACAACATCCAGGAAAAGCACCAGAGTTCCTGATCTCTCATTTGCTGTCGGGAGACATAGGATAAAATCTAGTTCCTAGACTGTCTGTTACAGTGAGAAAAGAAGAAACAAAAATGGATCTAAAGATCTCCTCTGCTGCAGTGACAGACTCTGCTGTGTACTACTGTGCTCTGAGGCCCACAGTGACAGGAAACAGTAAAACTCTGTACAAAACCTTTGGAGCAAAGACAACAGAAAACTCCACAACATCCACTAGAGGGAGACACACTCTGTTAAAGCTCTGATTTGTGACTTGTTGGACTGATGACAAAGACAACAGAGAAATGAAGCAGTAAAGATCAGAGACAGAGCTGCTGTGGAAACACAAAACAATCTGATTGGCTGAACTGAAAAATGATGTCAAGAGGTAATGGCCCCGCCCACTGAACTTCAGCTCATCCACTCATTATTTCTTCCTCATTGTGCTGCAGTGGAAGAACATTGTTCATCTGATGTGTGTCTGACTTTAATAACTCCAAAGACATGTTGCTTTACCTCTTTTTGTTTTCATCTCACTTCATAGGTGAGTTTATGAACACATGAATTTCTCTTTAACCTGCTGTGTTCATGTTCACAGTTGAAATCACTCAATATTCTGTCTTTGTCATCAAGTTGTGTACAATCTAGTTGTGATCTGAGCTCCAGTTGAGCTGTTTGTGTCCACAGAGTAACACTGTACAGGTGACATTTTCCACTGTCTTCTCCTCTCAGCCTCATGGACAATGTGAGTCTGATGGCTTCATTTTCTCTACTTTTTCCAGGACTGAAAGCTGAAGACACAATCTCTCCTGAACGAGATGAAGTCAGTGGAACAGAAGGAGAATCTGTCACACTCACATGTAACTATCAGACAGATGATAATGACATTACCCTAGACTGGTACAAACATCATTCTGACCTTCAGGCTCCTCAGTTTATTCTCTATAAAGGAGCAAAGGGGAGCACAGGTGAATATATTCCTGATAGTCGATATGAATCCCAAACAACAGCTACATCAACTACATTGACCATCAATCAGCTAACCCTGGCAGACACAGCTCTCTACTACTGTGCTCTAGAGACACAGTGATACAAAGTGTAGCAGAGGCTGTACAAAAACCTGAACACAGATATGAGACTCCTCTTCAAAGAGGAGGGAAGTGGTATTGAGAGCACAGCTTCATATCAGATGGATTGAGGTAAATTCCTGTTTTCTCACAGTCACTGTGGTTACAGCTGCTGATGAAACACTGTGGGAGGATTGACAGGAGCAGAAGATCAGTGATGCCTCCAGAAGAGACACTGCAGAGGATTTGAGGGGAAAAGTTAATTTACATCAAAATTATTTTTTGTTTTTTATGATTCAAACAAAAAAAAATTATCAACATCTGAGATGGTGCTACATATTTCTTTAATACTATGTGTACTATACTATATATATATTTTAAAACAAGAGTTTTCATCGATTGAGTTCCACAATAAGATTCTCTTAATAAAAACCTGCTCCAGTCGCATTTCTTGAATCATCTGAGGTCAGAGATGTCAGTCAGAATGTTACTTTAACACCTTCTCCCATCTTCTCTGACACAGAAGAAAGAGGAAGAATTTGGTTTTTAAACTAATGACCACAAGAAATAAAACAATGATTCTGGAAAAATTTAAGAACAAATCAAAGAGAAATCCAGCAAAATAAAAGAGGTTCATGTGTTTGTGTCTAAAAGTGTAAAACATTAAAGCTTTTGTTCCAGATTGATCACAACTGTTCTGATTTTACAGAGAACTGCCTGGAAGAAAGTCTTTTCCCAAATGGAGTAAAACTTGAAAAACTCCTTATATATTCTTCTGAAACATTGGTAGGAAATGATGATTCACTAAAATGAGTCAAAAGCAAAACAGAAAATCCAAAAGAATATTGTTCAGATTCACGTGTTTCTGTCTAAAGCTGTAAAATATCTTCAGGTGTGGTTTTGGTGTTGAGAACATCCAGTGATATGAGAGGAGGAACATGTTGAGGGAGGAGCAACTCTGTCAAAGAGCAGAACAGAAAAGGACTCCCACTGTCACATACATTCAGTCTGTAAACCAAACATAACAGATAGTGTGTGGAAGATGCTGTCACTGCATTACTGTGTCATGTTTCCTTTGTTTGTGATCACACTGAAAGGTGGGTTAAAGCAGGAAGAAGAAATGTCTGGAAAGGATTTGTTTACTAGAAATCAATGGAACAGATTTATAGCAAACAATAAAAAATATGGTCTTTAACAACATTAATTTCTTCATTTAGGTGTCAACTGTCAACAACTGACTGCAGTGAAGAATGAAGAGTCCAGTTTAGAAGGCAGCACTGTGACTCTGACCTACAAATACTCCCAACAAGCTACTGGTAATGATCAGTTTTTCTGGTATCGACAACATTCAGGAAAACCTCCAGAGTTTCTCATCTTCCACCTGGGATCACAAAATGAAACAGAAGCTGGACTGTCTGTTTCTGTGAGTGCTGATAAAAACCAAATCAGTATGAAGATCTCCTCTGCTGCAGTGACAGACTCTGCTGTGTACTACTGTGCTGTGAGGCCCACAGTGACAGGAAACAGTAAAACTCTGTACAAAAACCTTTGGAGCAAAGACAACGGAAAACTCCACAACATCCACTAGAGGGAGACACACTCTGTTCCACTTCTGTGGTTTGATCAGATTCAAACTGTCTCCACTCTTGAGACTACGTTGTGATGAAGAATGTTAGAAGTGAAGATAATGTGATGAGTCTCCTCCTCCTGACTGCAGAGGTGCTGCATTAACATCACATCAAACATTTCAGCTTTTTAAACTTGGAAAACCTGGTTTTGACTTGGTTCATGTCACCTCTCATAGCTCTAAATGTTTCTGACAAGAAATCCATTTTTAAAACGTCACATAATCAGTTTCCATTTTCTTTCTATGATCACTAGTGTTAGGCCTCATCTAGTCAAAGCAGTGTGTTCAGATGGAAAGCTATTTAATCACCTGGAGATGATATGACGCTTCAGTTCTGGCATTCCCGGTGACCCTCCCACCTACATGGTAGACTTTTCTATGTCCTTTGAGTTTCGCTCGTTGCTACACTCCCAGTTAGCCACCATGTTCTTCGATGAAGTCGTAAAGCAGAATGTTGGTGCGTTTGAGCGGCGAGCCTGCAAGCTCTACGGCCCAGAGACTCGTATCCCACGGGAGCTGATGTTTCACGAGGTGCACCAGACGTGTTCTCAGCAACTGTACGTCCTCATCTGGCCTTAAACCATACCAACCTTTATTCCCTTTATACACTCAGACCTGCATGAAGCGGCTTAGTCGGACCCTACATCACGTCTCCATCACGTAGAATCATAGCGACTGCTGAGGATGCAGGACATTTAACTCTTGTTAGCATAATGTTGGAATTCCTGCTACAACAAGTTCTTGCTTATTTCCCTTCTCCCTGTGTTAAGTGTGTTCATTTTCGCTCTGAAAAATGAGATAAAAACAAAGTTTGATTACAGCTTTGGAAAAAAAATTGGAGGACTGTTTGTGAATCAACGTTTGTTTCAAATCCAAATATCTTTACTTTCAGTAGGATGTCATCTCAGTTACAAACAAAAATTAACATTAATGTTTAAACTACAAGAGAACACCTTGGAATACATTACTAGCAGCATTTAGGTGTTTGTATTTTGTCACACAATATGATCAGAATGAACTGCTGTTGGATAGTTTCTGTATAAACTGAGATGTTTCTATAAATGAGAGAAAATCACACAACAAATCCTCTGACAACCAAACTAACTGCTGAGAGACATCAACCACTGAACATGTGTGAAATAAAGAGAATCCAGTCTGTAAATTTAAATAGATGGAAAACAAGCAGGACTCAGGAAATCATTTAGAAAACACAATCATTGATTGATGACTGATTGATGATCAATAAATATGTGAGAGAGTGAATGAGATCATCAGCAGAGACAAACACTCTGTTAGTCAGAGCTGTGAGAGGAAGGAGGAAAGGATGAAGGGAGGAGCTAAACTGGGACTCAAGTACAGAAAAGACACAAACTTTCACAGTGGAGTTTGATCCAAGAACAGACAGATTGTCTTCATCTTCAAGATGCTGTCAGTGAACTTCAGTCTGTTTGTCACTTTGTTTGTGCTCACAATAAGAGGTAGGTGACATATTTAATATGAACAGAATTTCACTGAGAAAAAACTAGCAGATCACAAAGTCCCATCTATTCTACATGGAATAAAACTCTTTACAGCTGCTGATTGTTCTCCTTTAATCAATTGTCTTTACTGATTAATTTCTTTCTCTGCATGTTGTGTTTTTCTCCAGAGTGTAAAGGAGAAGACAAAGTGATGCAGCCATCAGGAGATGTCATTGCTGCTGAAGGAGACACAGTTACACTGGATTGTACTTTTGAGGGCAGTACCACAACTGATGTTTTGTTCTGGTACAAACAAGAAGTAAATGGCTTTCCAAAATACATTTTAAAACGTGGTGCTTATGGAGATGATAATGCTCCAGAGTTCCAGAAACACAGATTTGATGCTACAGTCGACAACAACAAAGTTCCTCTGAAGATCCAGAAGCTTCATCTGTGTGACTCTGCTGTGTACTACTGTGCTCTGCAGCCCACAGTGACAGGAAACAGCAAAACTCTGTACAAAAACCTTTGGAGCAAAGACAACAGAAAACTCCACAACATCCACTAGAGGGAGACACACTCTGTTACACTTTGTGGTTTGACAGGATATCATCTGGGTTTTCTGTCCAGCTCAGAATAAACCACAGGAAGTAAACTGTACCAGTAAAATCAATCATGTCTTCCTCAGTGTTTGCTGCCTCATTTAACTTTGAAGCTTAAATTTGATGCATAATTGCTACATCATCACTTTTTAAATCATGCTTTTATTGTAGCTTCACTCATTTTGATGAAATAGATGATTATACTTTTATATCTAAACCTTTTCCACTGTAGAAATGAAACTCACTTTAACATTACTGCAAACTCACACTAACAAGCTGGAGATGGAACAGTTAAAGCATCCATCAGGAGGGAATCAGTCAAAGGGGGTAATACAGGACCCTCCTCAGCATCTGCTGTCAGGAGGTGTTTGGTCTGTTTGGGGCTGAAATAGCATTTAGCTAATACTATTTATGATACTAATATATTCAGTAATGTTTCAGAATTCATTTCAGAGTCACAATAAGAACATCAGTGTCTTGTTCTAAAACATTATTGAAAGTGTTGTTATTATCATTAATGTTTGAGAAGAAGACATTGATGTTCTCATTGTGAGATCCTCTGGGAATGATTTCCACAGTTCAAGGGCTTGAACAGTGGAGCTGCAAGTAGAGATTCAGTGTTTATTAATCTGCCAGTAATATGAAGCCTATAAAATATGAGAAAATGGAGAACAACATTAATCAGTGCTTCCTGAAGTCCCAGACATCAAATGTCTTGTTTCATCCACAGCATAAAGGTGCTCAGTTTACTGTCACAGAGGAGGAAAGAAACCAGAAAATTCTCACATAAAGGAAACTGCACTCAGAGAATTCTGACATTTTTTGTTAAAAATATTCCACTGATCAATCGATCATCAAAACTGTGAGCTAATAATTTAATAGTTGACAATCAGTGACAGATGAATCATTGCTGCTCTAATGAACAGCAAAAGATCACATTGTGTCACAAGTATGGCTGACAAATTCATTGATTTCAATTTGAAATTTGAAAAAATGCAGTTAGCAAAACACAAGAGCTGTCACAAAATCCACCATTAATTTTTGTCCTCAAATCATTCAGTTCTGGTCACATGGAGAGATTCAGGAACAGTCAGAAGGTTTCTGCTTGATGATCTTAAACAGCCAACAGGTTCATAAGGAGTGAAAACACAACCAATGAGTTACTGTCTGGCTGTGTAAGGCCTTAAAAACTCACAATAAAATCTTCAAACCAATTCTAAACCAGCTTGTTCAGTGAAGGTCAGTAGAATTCACAGTGATGTGATTATTTCTACTGGAACAAGTTCAAACTGAGCAGCAGGATTCTGGATAACATGAAGCCTGTAAATGTTTCCTTCACTGATGTCACAGGAAACTATTGAACATTCTATGGCACTGAGGTGGCGTCTGTTATCTTCTATGCAGTGGTCTGCTGGGGAGCACTGAAAGGGACAGAAAGAGACTGAACAGACTGGTCATAAGGACCGGTTCTGTCCTGGACTGCTCTCTGGACTCCATAGAGGAGGTGGGTGAGAGGAGGATGTTGGCAAAGTTCACATCTGTCATGGACAATCCCTCTCACCCACTGCATGTGACTGCTGGGTCTTTAAACAGCTCCTTCAGCAGCAGACTAAGATATTCATCCTGCAAGAAGGAGCGCTATCACAGGTCATTCATATCATCTGCTGTAAGACTTCACAACATCAGCATCACTGGCTGATGTTCATATCAACCAGACTATAACATATCTCCATCTCAAACCATGATAAAATCTGCACAACAATTTTTTGCACTGCTTGCATCTTGCATTTTTAAAATGACATTTATTCCACAAGTCATTGAATGTTGCTGTCACTTATAGTGTATTTATACTGTGCTTATTCATTTTCATTTTTCATCCTTGTATATATTGTTCATATTATCGTTATTATTATTATATTTAAGCAAATGTTTAGTGTTGCTGTGAAACATGTTGCTGCTGTAACCATGGAAACTTCCCCTGGAGTGGGGAGCAATAAAGGATTATCTTATCAGGAGTCAAATTTTGTGTGTAATGAAGTCATGAATGAATTTTCTGAATCTAAAAAGAAATATCTGACCTCAGAGATCAGCCTCAGCTGAATGAAACACGACTGTACAAACTTTGTTATCTGAGCATCAAGAACTGGAGGCTTTGGTATTTATATTTAATTCTTAGCCATCGCAAAAATGGGACAAACATTTCACAACATAAGGAGTTAAATAAATCAGAAATGAAGATAGAAACGAGAGTTTAAGAACAACCAATAACACTTTCAAATCAACTCTAACACTAACTGGTCAACAGTGAAGTCCAGTAGAAATTGGAGCATTGTTCTTCTAACTCCTGTTATCAAAGAATCATAAAAACAACCTCCATCACAGTTAGTCAAGATGCTGCTACCAGTCTGTAACCAGCAGGAAGAGGAACAGAGAGAAGAAACTACAGATCAAAGAGGAGACGGAGAGATTCAGGGAGGAGCTGAGCTGTTACTGAACTATAGAAGAGACACAAACTTCCACATTCAACTCACTATCAACAAACATTACTTTGTTCAACATGGTTCTGTTGGATAATTGTGGGTTTTTTGTGTTGCTTTTCTACATTTTAACAGGTATGTGACCTCATACAACATGAGAATATTGTGATTCCAGAATCTAAAAAGATCAGATAAACTTAAAGATAAACTTTATTGTTCCCTCACGGGGGACATTTTCAATAATAACAGTATTCTCTTCCTTTAGGTGTCAACTGTCAACAACTCACTGCAGTCAAGGATGAAGAGTCCAGTTTAGAAGGCAGCACTGTGACTCTGTCCTGCAAATACACCAAAGGAGCTGCTGATTATTTCTTCTGGTATCGACAACATCCAGGAACAGCTCCAGAGTTCCTGATCTCTCATTTGGAATCGGGAGACATATCATTAAATCCAGTCCCTGGACTGTCTGTTACAGTGAGAAAAGAAGAAACAAAAATGGATCTGAAGATCTCCTCTGCTGAAGTGACAGACTCTGCTGTGTACTACTGTGCTGTGAGGCCCACAGTGACAGGAAACAGTAAAACTCTGTACAAAAACCTTTGGAGCAAAGACAACAGAAAACTCCACAACATCCACTAGAGGGAGACACACTCTGTTACACTTCTACGATCTGATTCTTTACCATCATCTCCATCTTTATCTTCTCTGTGAGCTCCAGTCAGACATAATGAGTCTCTGTGAATTTCCTCCTCTGAGGTTTCACACATTGTTTTGATATGTTATCACTGAGACAGTTTGTGGGAATTTCAGTTTCTCGGTGCTGCTGGACTGTAAAACTCACTGATCGTTACATTGTACTGTACTAATAAACCAGAGTTGAGCTACTCTGAAGGAAGACTGAAATATCCTGAGTGACAATCAAAGCCTCCTCACCTGTAAGTCTGAGAGGAGACTCAAAAGCCTAAAACATCACTCTATCAGTTATCTGTTGTAAATTCACATCAAGTTGTTAGAGTTTGTCATAAAACACAGAGTGAACATTTGTGAAACATGTATGTGGCAGAACTGCTTTAACAACATCAAAAATCTCACTGGTTCAACTTTGGCTTCTAACTAACAACCGACTAAAAGGTCTTCTCTGGTACCGCCCACTGATTCAATTCAACCAATCAGATCATTTCTATGTGCAGCGCAGAAATGTTTGAGAAAATCAACTCACCACTGAACTGATGAACGTACTGCAGTGGAAGAACATTGTTCATCTGATGTGTGTTTGACTTTAATAACTCCAAAGACATGTTGCTTTACCTCTTTTTGTTTTCATCTCACTTCATAGGTGAGTTTATGAACACATGAATTTCTCTTTAACCTGCTGTGTTCATGTTCACAGTTGAAATCACTCAATATTCTGTCTTTGTCATCAAGTTGTGTACAATCTAGTTGTGATCTGAGCTCCAGTTGAGCTGTTTGTGTTAAAGTGATTTTGAGGTTAAATTCTACTGCAATTTTTACTCTTCCTAATGCTATTTCAGAATTTTTCTTACCACATTTTTTATGTTTATTGCCATAACAGAAAGAGCAGAGTCAGGGAGGAGATGGATCAGAGGCCAGCAGCAGGGACAAGGATGTAGGGTCTTTACAGGTAAGGAGAGATTATAACTTCCTGAAAATAAGATATCTATTGCAGGGAGAAACCAGGCAGTACTGATCATTTCATGTTCAGTGTTTGGCTCCTTTGGCTACTCGTCCAGTAGATGTTCAAGGGACATTGTTGTCAACTCAACTAGAGTTTGGCCACTAAAACTTTAGATTTTATAGTTTAAAGTTTTATACTTTATAGTTTAAAGAACTAGCCTAGTTGGTCCCCTGGTATTGTACTGTGGCTGTTAGGGATTATGTGGTTCTTCAGCCACTAAGGACGGTGCAATTAAATGTAAGAGAAAGATAAATCGCTCTGAAAAATTTGTCCCCCTCACTTCTGAGATGGTGGTTACGCCCATGCAGCAAACAAACAAACATGGTGGAAAAAAAGAAAAGAGAGGAGAACCTACTGGAACTGTAGTTTGACAGCAAAAGGAATGAGTGGATAACAAAAAAATTCAATAATAATTTTTTTGGTTTTTTTGCTTTGAAAATGTGGTTGTTTTAGATTTGTAATTTGTTTTTCTTTGGTTTGGGGAAGTCCGACCGTCAAGACTACAGCAGAGGAAATTGTGTTTTCAATAACTATTTTTTTCAATGGTAAATTCTTTTTTTTTCAATGACAACCAATACTGTCTCTATTTTAACTCCATGAGGGAATGCCTGACCGTCTGAGCAAACAATGAGCTCCGCAAAATTAACTGCACAATGAAAATGTAAAGGATTACAAATGATTAAGACTGATAGTTATGGGAGACTTGTAAGTTGCAGAGTGCAGGAAAAATAACTTCATCACTCATTGCAATGAGATGTGCTTGTCCCTTTTAACCCTTGTAGCACCACTTTGTTTACAAGGCATGTTTTGTTTTTAAAAAATCTTCAAAATGCACACTCTTTTTAGAGCCAGAAACTGTCAAAATGGAAAGAGTGGTTCAACTTTCCCACTGTTTGTAATAAATACCATCAGTTTTGTGTGGTTACATAGAGAAAGCATCTTGAAAATAAGCCTAAAATTGTCAGATTTCATTGTAGTCACTTTATTTAAAATGTCAAATTTAAAAATTCACCAAAAATAACGATGGAAATTGTAAATAAAAAAAGAAACCCAAAGACTCTCTGCTCTGCACGGCAACTGAGAAGCCACGACTGACTCAGGGCAGTTGTGAGCATCAACCATGTGACCAAAATCCAGACACTTTTTAGGTGAAACTTTCAATTCATTTTCAATACATTTTATTCACCAGTTCAAATGGGTCATCACAAGACACTTCAATGAGGAAAGTAAAGACAAAATAATACAGAGAAATCCAACAAATCCAAAGTTTCCTTTGGATTCCCTGTCTGAGCAAGCACTTGGCGACAGTGGGGAGGTAAAACTCCCTTTTTCAGGAAGAACCCTCCGGCAGAACCAGGCTCAGACAAGGCGGCCATCTGCCTCGACCGGTTGGGGTGAAGGTAAACCCAGCGAACGATGCTGAGGTCAGGAACTGATACGGACTTTTATTGATTTTAAAACAAAAAAAACAAAACAAAAAAAAGGAACTGTGGATCCAGTCCATTAGTGCTGCTCAGTTCATCACATCAGATGTATCACATCCTTAAACTTGGACACAGCAGCAGCAGCAGAACGTCTTCTTTCTCCAGGAGAAGATGCGTTCGAAGCAGTTCTTCTTCTTTGTCTTTGTCCTTCTCTGGTCCTTCTCATTGCCTTTAGTGTCTTCATCATTGTTTCTGTCTTTGCTGGTCTCAGTGTCTTTAGCAGTGTCACTGTCCTCAAGCTTACTGCTCTTCAGGTCACTTTCATCATCAGGCAAGCCTGTCAGGTTGATTCTGTTCTCTGGATCTGCAGGCTTAACCGTGATGGACAGGCTGGTGGAGGGTCTCGGTTCATCGCTAAAAAAGAAAACATACACGGTTGGGTTTACATCCGACAAGCAGAGAATGTAAACATGAAAATCAACAAAAGTCCATATCAGTCTTTTGTCACCTGCTGGGCTGCTAATGTCTCACAACCTGTGTACAAAGTAAACAGAAACACACTTACCAACTGCTGGTGGGGGAGTTGCTGCTGAGGTAGCTTCTCGTGATAAAGGGATGCTTCAGGATACCACTGGGGGTGATTCTGTCTTTCTCGTCCCATTGAAGCATCGCCTTCAGGAGCTCGATGCACTCCTTTCTCTCATCAGCCTCTGCTAGGTTGTCCGTCTCAGAGCACACCTGGTGCAGAAAACATTTTGAAAGTCCAACAGTGGTCAAATCACCTTCCACCGTGAAATGTGAATGCCATAAATGAAGGTGAATTTTCAGCAACTAGCTGCTGCTTCCTAACGTACCGTTTCGATTTCATCCAGAGAGCTGAACTGGTAAACTGCGTCGTCGAAATGGGTCCCAAAACACTCTGTAGGTCTCTGAAAGAAGAAAACAATCATGCTTACTCAAGTCTTTATCTTATTGAGTGAGTAAAGGTCAGAGGTAAAATCACAGTAGGAGTATTGTACCTTCAGCTGCCACAAACCATCAGGCATTTTCTGAAAAAATAATTCTGATCTTCGTCCAGCATCGATGACATGTTGCGGTGGCGGACCCAACAGACCGATCATGCGTAGGAGCTGCAAACAAAACATAACACCGTGTTAGACCTGAAGCTAATCCTGTGACGGCTTCTAATGTGTTTCAGCTGCAGTAATTTACTCACTGTCCAGTATTCGGAGTCTGTTCCGAAGAGACCATCTGAAGTCATCATCCTCTCCATCACGCAGCCTAAGGACCAAATGTCGATGGCCTCAGAATACGGCAGGCCCAGGATGATTTCTGGAGCTCTGAATGTGGAAAAAACATCAAATGAAGATGTGACACAGTAGACAATAAGGAGACAGCGCTGAATTAAAGAAGTTTAAAAAGTATCAGTATTTCATACCTATATGCAACTACTTGGAGGAGCTTTCCCGCTTTGGTTTTGGAGCTGTACTCGGCCTCACCAAAGTCAATGAGTTTGACTCTGAAGGGCTGCTTCACACGATCCACCATCATGATGTTGTCTTCCTTCAGATCAGCGTGGATTATGCCAGCGCTCTTTGTCGTATCCAGAGCTACAGCCAGCTGCAAGTAACAACATTTATCAGGAGTTTGTTAAAGAAATCTGTCACATGACAATAAAAGCAGAAGTTGTAAAGGTTCCTGAAACACCCATGTTGATTCTAGCACCACTGAAGGAGAGAAACATAAGGAGACAATAGAAGGTCATACCTGCTCAATAATTGTGCGGACGTGTTCCAGAGGCATTGGCTGTTGTGAATTCCGCAAATAGTCCCACAGGCTGATGTCCAATTTTTCAAACACCAGTTGCCGCTTATTTTTTATGAAGATGTCTCCTTTGTAGTCGATGATGTTTGACTGCTTCGAGTTGTGGCTCACGAGCTTTTTCATGATTTCCGCCTGTGGAGAGACAATATGTTTGCTGAGCCACAGAGTCCAATCAGTTTTTCTCAACTAAAAAGTACATAACATCACCAGTACCACTACTCAGAATATTGTAGTAGTACTACCTCTTTTTGAAAAATGTCTTTTTTGTGTCACTGTTCAGCTGAAATCAGTGTCTTACCTCATGGTCTAGATTGCTCCATTCGGGCACCTTTACAGCCACGTGCTCTTCGGTGTCGTTCTTCACACATTCCACCACTAATGCAAAGCCTCCATGTCCGATTTCTTTCACGAACGTGTAGCCTGTTGAGACTTCGGAACGCTGGCTTGTGGTACTCTCCTCAGAGGAAGATGAGGATGAACTTTGAATGTTCTTTTTGAGCTTGTCACAGAAGCCTGAAAGTGAAGCAGACACAAATGAGAAACATATTCTATGGATGTCTTGTTGAACCATTGGTAATCTACCACACTGATGTCATCTCAGTTTTCAATCATATTTGCTAAATATTGAACCAATTATCATAAAACAACAGCACTGAGTGTTACAACCTGTTCTGAATTGTGTTATAAGGCATATTGGACAGTATTGCAGCAAAACTACATGGATGTTTCCTCAGAAACTCCAAAGTGTTTACTTCATTAAACAGAAGTCTGCTCTTTACAGGAGTACTGGTTGGTTTTAGTTATCCAGTTATGACCAAACCTGAACACTTCTTCTTTATCCAGGAGAAGGCGCATTGGAAGTAGTTCTTCTTCTTTGTCTTTGTCTTTCTCTGCGCCTTCTTCTTGACTTCAGTGTCTTCATCATTGTCCTTGTTGTTCTCAGTGTCTTTAGCAGTGTCACTGTCCTCAAGCTTACTGCTCTTCAGGTCACTTTCATCATCAGGCAAGCCTGTCAGGTTGATTCTGTTCTCTGGATCTGCAGGCTTAACCATGATGGACACGGTGGTGGAGGGTCTAGATTCATCGCTAAAAAAGGAAACATAGACGGTTGGGTTTACATCCGACAAGCAGAGAATGTAAACATGAAAATCAACAAAAGTCCATATCAGTCTTCTGTCACCTGCTGGGCTGCTAATGTCTCACAACCTGTGTACAAAGTAAACAGAAACACACTTACCAACTGCTGGTGGGGGAGTTGCTGCTGAGGTCGCTTCTAGTGATAGAGGGATGGTCGAGGATATCACTGGGGGGGGTTCTGTCCTTCTCCTTTGAGTTGTGGCTCATGGGTTTTTTCAGGATTTTCACCTGTGGAGAGACAATATGTTTGCTGAGCCACAGAGTCCAATCAGTTCTTCTCAACAACTAAAAAGTACATAACATGAGCAGTACCACTACTCAGAATCTTGTCGTGGTACTACCTCTTTTTAAAACAATGTCTTTTTTGTGTCACTGTTCAGCTGGAATCAGTGTCCTACCTCATGGTCTTGACAGTTCCGTTCGGACACCTTTATGGCCTCGTGCTCTTCAGTGTTGTTTGTCATACGTTCCGGCACAAATCCACAGCTTCCATGTTCCAGGTTTTGCATCAACTTGTAGTCTTCTGGGACTTCGAAAGGATGCCTTGTAGTACTCTCCTCAGAGGAAGATGAGGATGAGGATGAACTTTGATTGTTCATTTTTATCTTGTCAAAAAAGACTGAAAGTGAAGCAGACACAAATGAGAACCATATTCTATGGATGTCTTGTTGAACCATTGGTAATCTACCACACTGTAGTGATCTCAGTTTTCAATCATATTTGCTGAATATTGAACCAATTATCATAAAACAACAGCACTGAGTGTTACAACCTGTTCTGAATTGTGTTATAAGGCATATTGGACAGTATTGCAGCAAAACTACATGGATGTTTCCTCAGAAACTCCAAAGTTTTACTTCATTAAACAGAAGAGTGGAGTTACTTACTTCACAAAAGTTTGGTTATCTAGATTTTGCTGAAATGTGGAAGTCTCTGAGTTTGGTGTTAAGCTGGTTTCACTGAACTACTCAATAAACGAATAAATAACTCAATAAAATAAATTGAAATGGTGTCTCCACTCAGAGATTTTGTGTTTGCCATGAATTCTACAATGCCTTTAAAAACAATTTAAAATTTCTCAGCATTGTTTAATTTTGAAAATGGCATTTTAAATGACTAAAACTGGCCCTGTTTTCCTCATCTATCTGCACTTAATAACTTATAGTGACATATTCTGAGTAATGTTGTTATAAATTGTTGAAATCTCTCATTTATTAGAACATTTTCTGCTCAACCATGTCTCATTTGACAGATTTTTTCTCACATAAAATACATTTCAAATATATTAAAAAGGCTAACGTTTAGAAATGTGTTCAGTATGTTTATTTACAAATCAAAATCAAATTTAAAAAATAATTGAAATTGTCACTGAAAGTCTCATCTTTGAGCACACATTACCCCAAAAAAACAATAATGCAGAAATCAACCAATGATATTTTCTGACACTTTTCTACTTTCATGCCAGGATAATACAAAATAAAACACACAGAAGATTTTTTTAACATTAAATGCTTGGTCAGAAAAATGAAAAAGAAAATGTGATGAACTTTAGTAACTGATTGAGCAGATATGACAAGTTGTAGCACCAAAAACAAAAATATTGCTGGATAGCTTAATCCAATTTCATTTTGGATTCCATGTTGCAAGTTAAGGAAACAGAATGAGCTATTACCTTACTTATTACACTTACTGAATGAATTTACTGATCAGAAAAAAGTGACCTTAACTCTTGCTCACATCAACACATCAGATTATCATTATATACTCCAAAATGAATATTTCCCAGTAGAAAAATCCTGCTATCCCAACATATCTATGTATTTGGTCATGGTTATAGTCAAATTATTCCAAGTTTGGAGCTTTAAAACCATATTTTGTCTTAACAAACATGTTTGTCCTGCTCTTTACAGGAGTTGGTTTTATCCAGTTATGACCAAACCTGAACACATCACTTCCCTTCCACACTGCTAAGATCTTACTTTTTAATAACAAGATGTTAAAAATTACAAGACCAGTAAAAAACTGAGTGTTACATCCTGTTCTGACTCACAGATTTCATTACAAATTGGACAGAGTTGTAGAAAAATAGATTTTAAAACTTCCTTCTGAATGTTTCCTCTGGTGTTTGCTTCATCAAGCAGAGCAGTGAAGTCACTTACCTCAAAAATGTTGGCTTCTTTGGGTTTTCTTGAAAGGTTAAAGTTGAGATTAATCTCGATGTCCTGCTCGTTTCAAGTCGTCCTGTTGTCTTGTTGAAATCTGGAAGACACTGTGCAGAACTGTCTGCACCCTGATTTAAATGCAGCACTACCTCGTTCAAATGTAAACAAAGCAGCATATATGTAATGTTGTTATTTTTTAAACTTTTAGCTGTCATATTTACTGTAAAGAAAGCACACAGTGGATAAATTTGGGTTCATGTAAAATGCTGAAACACTGGTGTAGTCATTGTATATGAGGAATATGGCTTTCCAAAGGGAACAAACCTGGACTTAGTTGAGCCTTTGCAGAAAACATGCTGGGGGTAAATTGTGCCATCAATTATGTTGAAGTAAAATTTAAAATGTTCCATCTCATATAATGTAAGATCTGTCTCCATTTGTTCATGGATGACCTGATGGGCTGAAAAGTCATTCTGTCCATCTTCATCTGCCACCTGACGTATGAACTTCCCCTTCTTTACTTCTCCTACACTGCAAAAAGTCCTCCTTCAAAAACAAGAAAAAAACCCACAAAAACAAGTGACATATTACTTAAACTAAGCAAAATTATCTGCCAACAGAACAAGAAAATTTGGCTTGTCAAGATTTTCCAAAACAAGTAAAAATATCTAACCTCAATGAAACCCAAAATACCTTAAAATTAGTATATTCTCACTAATAACAAGTGCATTTTTCTTGGAAGAAATAAAAAATATGAGACCTCTTTTCTCAATATGTTGAAAAATATTCTGAAATGAAGCAAATGCTCGTGCCATTGTCTTGACATAATGATATGTAGTAAGCATTACATTACTTGAAAAGTTATACTAAAATCTAATTTACTTTTCTTGATGGAACGGCAACAGTTCAGAATATTTTTCTCTCTATGTAGGATAACTTTCTTAAAATTCTTAAAATGAGCCAAATGCTGTGGAATTCAAAAATATTCATGCTTATAATCAGTGATCCTGACTACAAGAACAGTAAATGTCACTTGCTTAAATGAAGATACAAATCCAATTTCTTTTCACCTCTTTATTCTATTTAAGGTGCAATCTGTATCAAAAACATTTTACAGAAGAAAGTGCTCTGAGGAGCCCTGAACAAATGCTAAGACCTGAACAAACTGACTCATCTAACATTTTCTGGAACTACAGAACAACGTACAAGCCTACTCACTGAACTTCCTCCACTCAGCCATAGCTTTTTTATATGAAGAAGTCATGTCTTGGTCATGGATGGCATCCATGAGGACCTCTGTCTGCAGCACAGAGAGGAGTGTGGTTATGCACTTGGGGTATGTGAGGTGAAAGGTGTAGCAGCATGCCATGATGTACATCACACTGAGATGTCCTCCTTTGGGAAGATCAGCACAGGCATGGTTCCGATGGCCAGAATGCAGTTGCTCTCACAGACGATCACTACAGGGCTGGAGAGCGGTCTTGCGTTCAGGAAAGCGTTGGGGTCTTCCACAGACTGAAACACAAATAGAAATATGAGGCTAATTAAGTGTGAATTGAAGCTTATTTGTGTGTGTGTTTATGAGAGTAAACTAAATGGATATGTGGCAGGGTAGCAATGCTCGTCTTTGTCTATAATTGAAATAAAAATGAATATGTGGAAGTGACACAAGACAAGAAAGTGTAAAAGAAACAAAGTAGTTGTGAGCCAGTGTTTATGACTTTTTATGGATGTGTGTCAAGGAGCCTACTACACAGCCTGCAACTACAGCTGTCATTCTGTTTTGCCTGACTGATGTGAGTCGTCCAGATATGTTCTTTGTAATGTTAGACATTTTTCTTTGGTCATTGCCAGGCTCTAGTAATGCAACAATATTCTTCATAAACAGCTTCACTGGGTTAAGGCAGTAAAAGCAGTCTGATGTCAAAATATTGGAAGCATTTATCATTTCTGTTTTGTGGGATCAAATACACAGGCGAGTTCAGTGATTGTTTAATTTCTGAAATGTCTTTACTCAATCCTGTCGTTTGCTTCTTTTTAGTACTTAAGAAGTGCCGTGATGTAGCTTGATAGGAGATGTCAGAATTGACCACATTATATGCCACATGACATATGATGTGCTGTAGAATACATCTCTTTCAAATTTGTTTACTTCTGTGGCTGTATCACAGCTTATGTTGCAAAGAAAATGAAACTGAGCGCTTCACCCAGTTTCTTAAAGTAGGCCTATTCCTTTCTCAGTGTGGCAATATGAATGTTTTCAAAATGCAGTGGTGTGATGTATCAAAAGCAAATATTTACAATAAAAAAAATCAGGAGAATGTCTAAAAATGCGGTCCCTTAACAATAGAGTTTAATAGCCCTGTTGTAAAGCATGTGAAAAACTATCAAACATCATTTTTTTACCTCAAGATGTGAAGAATGGCCTCACTTGCATGCCCCAACTTCTTGGGTGGAGCAATGGGTGATGGGAAGACGTCTGGCAAAGCTTTCATCATCGCAACCCCTCGCTTTACTGTGAAAAACAAAACCACCTAATTTTATTTACTGCAGTCAGTTATTCAAAAACAACATAAAACAGAGTAACAAGACAAGAAACAGAAGTGAGTGTGGTTGGGAGAGACTGCAAGAAGCAGTAAACTGCAGGTGGGAAAATGAAAAAAGCACATGGTAGAAGTGGTTAGGATGGTTGACAAGTTATGTAAATGGAAAATACTTGGTGGATGTGTGAAACTGAGCAGCACCAGCAGCACTGACTACTGTGGTCAGCTCATGGATTCTTAAGTCATCAAATGATAAGTAATTACCTTTATCAGCCAGTGGAGGTCTCATGACTTTTTTGAAAACGCCATAAAACTGGATCTTCTCACAAAAGGTCTTCCAGCGGTTCTTCAGTTCAGCTATGAAGTGGGGGTTGCCTTGATTGAGGATCCGCTGCAGTTCATCCATTATCTACCACAAAAGGACACATAGCAAATACCTGTTAAATCAACATTCCAATCAAAATCTAGTCAATAAAAAATGCCTGGACCCATTATGTAAAGACCAAACAAATGAATTTCCCTTCGGGGAGCAATAAAGTTCTATTCTATGTAAGTAGAAATTGCAGCGTAACCTGCTTTGTGAATTATGAAACAACTTGCGCAAAAAAGAACCTGGCCAACATCTGTCCTTAATTTAAAAAATGGAAAATGGCTAACAATCTATCATTTGTAAACTAACATACATGCATCCATCCATCCATCCATCCTCTATACACCGCTTTATCCTCATTAGGGTCGGGGCTGACTCGGGCGAAGGCGGGGGACACCCTGGACAGGTCACAGTCTGTCACAGGGTTACATATACAGACAGACAATCACACGCACATTCACACATCTATGGACAATTTAGAGTAACCAATTAACCTCAGCATATTTTTGGACTGTGGGAGGAAGCCAGAGTACCCGGAGAAAACCCACGCATGCACAGGGAGAACATGCAAACTCCATGCAGAAAGATCCCAGGCCGGGATTTGAACCGGGGATCTTCTTGCTGCAAGGTGAAAGTGCTAACCACTACGACACTGTGCAGCCCCACATACAATCATATTAAACATAAATCAACTTAAAATGATTTGATTTGCTTACATGATCCACTTCTCTGAAGCAGGGATATGCTTGAAGAATCTTGGTAGGTCTGTCGTGCTCCTTCAGAACATCAGAGTCGATGTAAGCCCGTCTTGCTTGGTATTCCAGGTCCAACAGCTGGGCAACATCCTTCTTGTTGGGCCTGGGCTTGGATTTGTATAGCTCCTGCAGAACTTTGTAGTGTCTGGCCTGGTTCTGTGGGCTGTCAGTAGTTTCAGGCCCTATTGTTGAAATGAAATTATGATTACTGTTTCACTTTCTGCCATTACAGTTTGAAGAAACATACAAATATTCAAAGTTACTGACTTTTAGTTTAATCATTTCAATGTTTGTATCTAAAACTAAACCATGTATAAATGACTTCTAAAAAGAAATGTGACAGTACATCCACAACAACTCACCACACTTTCTCACAACTCAACTCTATATGGAGTAGATGTTTATTGATGGAGCAAGACTGCAAAGGCTCTGGAATTCCTGAGCTGATCAAAACTCAGATAAGCTGTCCCTCTCTCCAGCACTGACCAACACCCATCTCTATAGGAGGATTGAGACATTTGTATTTCTGTAGGTTTTCATTCACAGAAGGATGGAGCTCCTGTGAACATTTAAACCCCTGGAATAACTTCTTCTTTTTAAAAGACAATGACTTTCAATTATATGCTATGGATGTTTGTTTAATGAACTTTCATGCTAAAATCCCTTTTCAGCTTCAGGAGACCCTCAGCCGGAGACGTCTCTGCCTTCCACAGATCAGATAACAAGTCGTAAAACTTTATGGCTGAAGGCTGGAGTCACCCTCTCACTCTCTTTGACTGAAACAAAGAGACTGGAACTGAACTTACAAAACCTTGCCAAATTAATATTTCTGGAATGTATTTTGTGTTTACAGAATTACCAATGTCAGTGGAAATCATTCATCATTAACATGAAAATCAAGATTCTATCTTTCACAGAAGCTGATTTATTAATTTGTGATGTTTAATCTGATTCCTTCTTTATTACTCCATTTAGGTTGAATGATGACCGTTGTATTTACCTGTTACCAAATCTCTGACTTGTTATATTTTCACTGTGATACATATTTTTAATGTCATAAACATAAACATATAGTTATGAATGAAATGATTCACATCATATGAACATATGTATTAATCTACACATTTCACTTTCACGCAACTGAATATGGTGGGATAGACAGATCGTGTTTTGCGCGTTTAATATCATATTTTAATCCATTCTGGACTCCTCTTTCTTCTCTACTCTGTGAGAACAAAGAGATTCCAAATTCCTCCAGACTCGCGCCTAAAAGTTCTCTCTCTCCGCCCAGGTCCTCCCCTTAGCTGGACCCACAGATAAAGTCAGCCGTCGCCCACATCATCTCTCTTACCGCTCTTACTCTCTTGCCCGCTTCACTTCCCTTTCTTCACTACCTGAGGAATCCATAACAGAGATTCCCATTATTTTCTGACCTAAAGCGCGTTTTTTCCTATCTTCGAAATTCCCTCACCATCTCAGTTTGTTAACTATTTATCTCTTAATATTTTTGTAACTTAAGGAGACATTTTGCTCAATTTTAAACCAACGTTATTCGTTTTAATCTGAAGAACAGATTCAGAACCAGCATTTATTTTTCTTAATTTTGACCGTTTTTCATCAACACCCGTTTTTCTTGGCTAAAGCCTGAGAACCATCATTTTTAAGCACTCAGCTGAGAACTCCGGAGACCTGCTGGATCAGGTCTTTGCATAGAACCGATCAACCCGCGGCAGGACATCCAGGCGGCCCTAACGACGACACACCGCTCCGAACCTGCCAGTCCAGACGGTTGTGCGGCTAATCTGAAGGCCCTGCACGTCCCAGCCCATGACGGTTCACTTCAATAACTCCAGCTGAGTTTGCTCTGATTCCATTCTATGGGTGATGTACTAACCGCTTGGTCATTTAATTCACTTCATCAATTTATTCTTTTACAAATCATTAGAATTCTTAATCCAAATTACCGGTTACCTCGTCAGGTTAGCTCTGGCTAATCCTCACCATATTTCCTTCTCTCTCACACCTACTTCCACATCCCTCACACAAGCACGCGCACACACACACACACACACACACACACACCATATCTACACTGTACATAGTCTTGTGTTTCTTTGTGTAGAATGTGGTCAATTTAACCGAGGATTCAAGACTTTTTGATATGAGATTGATCAAAATTTTTATGAATATTAATTTTTTTTAGTAAAATTAATATTTTTCCCTAGAGATCTAGGGTGGTGCCCCAATTATTAATAACGAGAGCAATAAATCATAACGTAGTACTCTTACATTGATAATAAAATACAATATTTCTTTAGCATATTCCAGTGAAGTAATAGTTACGAGTCTGAAGTCTTAAGTCAGCAGGAGTATTCTCTCTCTTTCTCTCTCTGCTCTTTCCAGCTGATCCACCAGAACCAGACTGAGCTAAAGCTGCTACCATGAAAAGATAATCTTGATGATTAATGATTAATACCTTAAAGGCACTCCCCCTTTTCAATACTTGTAGCAATTTTAATACAAAAACACAATCTCAGTATGTGCTCTTACCATCCACCTGTTCAGCCTCCAGGGAAGTGCCTCCAGACTGCGGTGATGTTTCCAAGCTCAAAGTTGAAGCATTGGACCCGCTGTCATCAGTGGGTGACCCATGGCTGCTGCTCTCAAAGCTGATGGCCAGTCGCCTCTTTCTTGAAGGAGTTGCTCCCTGCTTCTTTTTGGGGGTTGTCACATTTTGGACCCTTCTCAAAAGCTGCTTCTTCACAGATTCCTGACAAAAACATGGAACATAAAAATCACATTGATCGTAATGAAATTACCGCATAAAAGCTCCGATCCCGAATAAAGCATATCCTCCTACCCACTCAGCTCCACTGGCTGCAGACCTGTCCCGCAGCATTGGGTAGTATACAATCAGACGCTGAGCCATCACAGTTAGCTCACGGCTACTTGGATATCGGAAGTCATCCCCTGCAGCTCTCTTTATGGCCATCATGCTTGTTACTGTGTTCCTTATTATGCGACAGCGAAGCTCTTTGGAGAGTGTGAAGTCTTCTTCTTGTCCAGCACGCTGTTTTTCAAAAAAGGTGGTTCTTGACAGCTCCAGCTCTGTGTCTGTGTATACAACATATTGTGGACTTTGAAGCTGTACAGTTCTGCTGGCACTGTCTCCTGGCTTTGAAGAGGGGACAGGTGCAGAGAAGGAAGAAGGAGTGGACAAAGCGTTTGGGGTAGTTGGAATTGTGGCACCATCATAAGTTCCAGAGGAGGTGCCTGGGTGAGGCTGCTCCAGTTCTTCACACTGAAAAACACAAAAATTGATCTCACAGTAATTGTAAGTAGTGCACTACAAGCAACAACACCAAAAAGGAAATGTTTCTGTCAGGTTTTGCAGGATTGGGCCAAAATGCAGTTACAACCAAACAGGTAGCAAAGAACAAATAGGAAGACTAGAGAAAGTTAGGAAGAATAGACACTACAAAATAAAACAGAAAAACGAACAGGGAACAAAAGACACAGAGCATGACAGTTTCACTGAAATTGTAAATCACAGCATAGTTTAATGTCCACACAACGTTAAAATCGGATATCACCTCATTTTCACCATGAGTGGTCCTCCAAATGGCTTTCCTTCGGAAATAGTGCTCAGGCCCCGGAAAGAGGTCACACAAGTCCACCTTAGACAGACTGGGAAGCAATTCTGTGCTAATATTAGCAGCTGAAAAACACATACAATCACACTGTAAATATACAGTATGAGGTCATAACCTGGTTAAGTCAGTGGTGGCAGCACAGAAGCACAGCTGAAGCAGGAACATATATCTACATTTAGCTAAAGTCTAACCATGATTTTGAACCCAGCCGCGCGCGCGCGCGCCTCCCCTACCAACCCTCCGCAACCATTCTAACGTGCAACACAAAACATGCTAAAGCTAAAGTTAATAGCTGCCTAAAAGTTGTTCCTTCTGTTTCTGACAATAAAATAATATAAACTATTTTTACGGCAAGACTTTTCGTGTAGCTGTTCACTGTTTCTAGCCCACATTTGGCTAGAAGGTCAGTTTGTTCAAACTAGCATGTGAGGACTTAGCTAACTTCACAATTAGCTGACCATGCAAAGGCATGTAAAAGCAAATTAACATTACCTTTCAATACTGCAACTGTTGTAGGATCCATGCCTGAAAAAGCATTTCGAGTTTCATCCGTGGCGTAGTCAGTTTATAGGATTTCCAACAGTCTTGCAAACGGCAGAATTGTGCACAGGTAGCCTGCTGCAACTGACCCACTGCAGACGACAGTTGTCGGACTCTTTCTGGCCGTTCCATTTGGAATGTACCATGTCATAAAATGGGGGGAGGCATACATGTTGTACGAGGGGAGAATGTTTGAACTAATGCAGTCATGATTTGAAATTCATACAGTATATTGAAAAAAATATTACTGCATGCAGTTAATTCCATAAATTACATTATAAATACGAATAAAAAACATTTAAAAAAATCTTAATTCATAGAAGTCCCCTATGCTGCTAGATAATGTGGTCAACAGGCCGTTGTTTTACGTAATTTTCCCATCTCTTTCAGAGACTGCAGAAGAAATTTTACCTTCCTGTAGGACTTAAAAATCATTTTTGAAAACTTGTTGATGGCTCCCATTTAAAATTGTGTCCCTGATTTTCAGAGATACCAAATGCATTGCAGGTTGTTCTGTACAAAGATGAAATAGAGGTCTGTAATACACTAAGATCATTTGCATGAGACCGGAGCAAACGTAAATCCAAAATACAGGTTTAATAATTGTAATAAATGGCAATACTTGCATAATTCAGAAATCAATGATCCTTGCATACATAGTGATTGGTAATATGCCAGAATGTGGATTAGTCAAAAATGTATGTCTTGTTGATTCTCTGCTTTATTGTTTGTAATACCAACTATTTCAAACTATACACTTTGATAGAAAAGTCATCGCATATCAAGTTCAGGTCCCATACCTTGCAAAGGCTACTGAGTCAGTGGATGCTGAAAAGCTGGTGGATTATACCTCTCATTACACAATCAGCAGCAAGAGTCATACCTTTGTACAGGTAAAATACCATCTTGCGAATGTAATAGAATTATACAATAGTGACAAATAACTCGCAGTGCTCCCCAGATGTCACATGCTTTTAAAGCTGCCCTGTAATTTGGAAGCACTTATCTGAATGTACATGAACTATTTCTGATTGAAATTGTTTGAATGTTCCATGTTAAATGTTTAAATATTAACTATCAGTTTACAGTACTGTTCCAACTGTACTAATATTTAAGTACATATTTTATTGTGGCTGCACAGCGGCGTAGTGGTTAGCACTTTCGCCTGCAGCAAGAACGTCCCGGTTCAAATCCCGGGGTGGGGCCTGGGATCTTCTACATGGAGTTTGCATGTTCTCCCTGTGCATGCATGGGTTTTCTCTGGGCACCATGGCTTCCTCCCACAGTCCAAAAATATGCTGAGGTTAATTGGTTACTCTAAATTGTCCGTAGGTGTGAATGTGAGTGTGATTGTTTTCTGTATATGTAGCCCTGTGACAGACTGGCGACCTGTCCAGGGTGTCCCCTGCCTTCACTCAAGTCAGCTGGGATAGGCTCCAGCACCCCCGCGACCCTAGTGAGGATAAAGAGGTGTATAGAGAATGGATGGATGGATATTTTTATTGTTGCATAGATAACTAAACAGTAGATTTCATTTGGCTGTGATGTGTTTAATTATTTGGAGGGATACAGTCGTGTCAAAGTCATGATTTCTTATTTCATGCTTGAAATAAGAAATTATGACTTTGAAAAAGAAGTTTTGTACTTATGGATGTTGATGAAGCAGCTTTGTAACAGTTAATATTCTAGTTTCAAGCATGTATTACTCAATATAAGCCATAAAATCTCAGTAACAAGCTGTAATATCTTACTAAGATAATTTAGGACCAAAACACTTAAAACAAGTAAAACACTCTTACATAAAATCTGCGTAGTGAGAAAAATTATCTTATCAGACAAAAAATAAGCAAATATCACCCTAATTTGAGATATTTAATCTACTTAGATTTCAGTTTTTGCAGTGTACAGAATTATTAATAAGTCTACCTGATATTCGACCAGCGAAGTATTAGATTAGACAAATCTAATAAATAGCATATGAAACACTCTTGTTGTGCTGTCAAGAAGAAGTTTCAGGAATCATAAGGGGAATTATTTAGCTTGAAAGGTTATGTATAAAATTGAGGTAGCTGGAATCTATACAAGTTAGGACCAAAGATGTGAACAACAAAACAATTGAGGCACTGAACTTATATTTATGCACATTTATTAAACTAAACTAAACAATAACAACAACAATAACACACATTAAGGAACGAACAACGACAACACAAAACGAATAAGATGGTGAAGATGTGAATGATGGGAAAAGGAAGGAGAGAACACAATATTTCAACGTAACACTGGCATTAATATTACAATTGAAATATGGAGTTCTGAGGGAAAAGGGATAAATAGACCACACCTGAAAGCAGCCGTCAATTTGATAGTAGGCTTATTTGTTAGCCTGTAAATTTTATCTTTGAAAAGAGAATTTGAGAAAGTTGCACCAAGTTCCAGTGACTGAAAGGTACTTGCGTGCCGTGATGATGATGGTCGGTCGCCTTGGTTGATGTGGGTCGGAACAACGGTGGACAGAGTGGAGCCTCAGAGTGATGGATAGCAAGGTGACTTCAAAATTCAGGAGAACTCAGGAGAACTCAGAGTGGTGCTTTCAGGAGAACTCAAAAGAACTCACAAAATTCAGGAGGACTCAAAATGGTGGTTTCAGATGTGGTCTTTTAAAGGGGTGCCTTTGCATATCATTAACTCAGCAGGGGTCTGGTACATCCCCTGTCAGTGGGGCCTGATGTCCAGATGTCCCTCACAGAGT